>NW_027464542.1:0-127956 GCF_050947455.1 Rhinoderma darwinii
TAATGTCAATGGCCATTCTAAGCTGAATGTCCCTGCTATCGTCAGATCGCAGAAGTTACACAGCTTAAGGCCTCGCTAGTACCAGTGTGGGAGACTGTCTGGTAATCCGTGGTTCGGTTGACTTTTTATTATGTCGTTTAGATTTTGTTTCACAATTGATTAAAAAGGACTATGGATTAAAGCATTTAATGTGAATGGCCATTCTAAGCTGAATGTACCTTCTCTCATTAGATCGCAGAAGTTACACAGCTTAACGCCTCGCTAGTACCAGTGTGGGAGACTGTCTTGGAATCCATGGTGCGGTTGACTTTTTATTATGTCGTTTAGATTTTGTTTCACAATAGATTAAATAGGACTATGGATTAAAGCATTTACTGTCAATGGCCATTCTAAGCTGAATGTGCCTGCTCTCGTCAGAACGCAGAAGTTACACAGCTTAAGGCCTCGCTAGTACCAGTGTGTGAGACTGTCTGGGAATCCGTGGTGCGGTTGAATTGTTATTATGTCGTTTAGATTTTGTTTCACAATCGATTAAAAAGGACTATGGATTAAAACATTTACTGTCAATGGCCATTCTAAGCTGAATGTCCCTGCTCTCGTCAGATCGCAGAAGTTACACAGCTTAAGGCCTCGCTAGTACCAGTGTGGGAGACTGTCTGGGAATCCGTGGTGCGGTTGACTTTTTATTATGTTGTTTAGATTTTGTTACACAATAGATTAAATAGGACTATGGATTAAGGCTTTTAATGTCAATGGCCATTCTAAGCTGAATGTGCCTGATCTCGTCAGATTGCAGAAGTTACAAAGCTTAAGGCCTTGCTAGTACCAGTGTGGGAGACTGTCTGGGAATCCTTGGTGCGGTTGACTTTTTATTATGTCGTTTAGATTTTGTTTCACAATCGATTAAAAAGGACTATGGATTAAAGCATTTAATGTCAATGGCCATTCTAAGCTGAATGTGCCTGCTCTCGTCAGATCGCAGAAGTTACACAGCTTAACGCCTCGCTAGTACCAGTGTGGGAGACAGTCTGGGAATCCGTGGTGCGGTGGAATTTTTATTATGTCGTTTAGATTTTGTTTCACAATCGATTAAAAAGGACTATGGATTAAAGCATTTAATGTCAATGGCCATTCTAAGCTGAATGTCCCTGCTCTCGTCAGATCGCAGAAGTTACACAGCTTAAGGCCTCGCTAGTACCAGTGTGGGAGACTGTCTGGGAATCCGTGGTGCGGTTGATTTTTTATTATGTCGTTTAGATTTTCTTTCACAATCGATTAAAAAGGACTATGGATTAAAACATTTAATGTCAATGGCCATTCTAAGCTGAATGTGCCTGCTCTCGTCAGATCGCAGAAGTTACACAGCTTAAGGCCTCGCTAGTACCAGTGTGGGAGACTGTCTGGGAATCCGTGGTGCGGTTGACTTTTTATTATGTCGTTTAGATTTTGTTTCACAATAGATTAAATAGGACTATGGATTAAAGCATTTAACGTCAATGGCCATTCTAAGCTGAATGTGCCTGCTCTCGTCAGATCGCAGAAGTTACACAGCTTAAGGCTTCGCTAGTACCAGTGTGGGAGACTGTCTGGGAATCCGTGGTGCGGTTGAATTTTTATTATGTCGTTTAGATTTTGTTTCACAATCGATTAAAAAGGACTATGGATTAAAGCATTTAATGTCAATGGCCATTCTAAGCTGAATGTCCCTGCTATCGTCAGATCGCAGAAGTTACACAGCTTAAGGCCTCGCTAGTACCAGTGTGGAAGACTGTCTGGGAATCCGTGGTTCGGTTGACTTTTTATTATGTCGTTTAGATTTTGTTTCACAATTGATTAAAAAGGACTATGGATTAAAGCATTTAATGTCAATGGCCATTCTAAGCTGAATGTGCCTGCTCTCGTCAGATTGCAGAAGTTACACAGCTTAAGGCCTCGCTAGTACCAGTGTGGGAGACTGTCTGGGAATCCGTGGTGCGGTTGACTTTTTATTATGTCGTTTAGATTTTGTTTCACAATCGATTAAAAAGGACTATGGATTAAAGCATTTAATGTCAATGGCCATTCTAAGCTGAATGTGCCTGCTCTTGTCAGATCGCAGAAGTTACACAGCTTAAGGCCTCGCTAGTACCAGTGTGGGAGACTGTCTGGGAATCCGTGGTGCGGTTGAATTTTTATTATGTCGTTTAGATTTTGTTTCACAATAGATTAAATAGGACTATGGATTAAAGCATTTAACGTCAATGGCCATTCCAAGCTCAATGTGCCTGCTCTCGTCAGAACGCAGAAGTTACACAGCTTAAGGCCTCGCTAGTACCAGTGTGGGAGACTGTCTGGGAGTCCGTGGTGCGGTTGACTTTTCATTATGTCGTTTAGATTTTGTTTCACAATCGATTAAAAAGGACTATGGATTAAAGCATTTAATGTCAATGGCCATTCTAAGCTGAATGTGCCTGCTCTCGTCAGATCGCAGAAGTTACACAGCTTAAGGCCTCGCTAGTACCAGTGTGGGAGACTGTCTGGGAATCCGTGGTGCGGTTGACTTTTTATTATGTCGTTTAGATTTTGTTTCACAATAGATTAAATAGGACTATGGATTAAAGCATGTAACGTCAATGGCCATTCTAAGCTGAATGTGCCCGCTCTCGTCAGATCGCAGAAGTTACACAGCTTAAGGCCTCGCTGGTACCAGTGTGGGAGACGGTCTGGGAATCCGTGGTGCGGTTGAATTTTTATTATGTCGTTTAGATTTTGTTTCACAATAGATTAAATAGGACTATCGATTAAAGCATTTAACGTCAATGGCCATTCTAAGCTGAATGTGCCTGCTCTCGTCAGATCGCAGAAGTTACACAGCTAAAGGCCTCGCTAGTACCAGTGTGGGAGACTGTCTGGGAATCCGTGTTGCGGTTGAATTTTTATTATGTCGTTTAGATTTTGTTTCACAATCGATTAAAAAGGACTATGGATTAAAGTATATAAGGTCAATGGCCATTCTAAGCTGAATGTTCCTGCTCTCGTCAGATCGCAGAAGTTACACAGCTTAAGCCCTCGCTAGTACCAGTGTGGGAGACTGTCTGGGAATCCGTGGTGCGGTTGACTTTTTATTATGTCGTTTAGATTTTGTTTCACAATCGATTAAAAAGGACTATGGATTAAAGCATTTAAGGTAAATAGCCATTCTAAGCTGAATGTGCCTGCTCTCGTCAAATCGCAGAAGTTACACAGCTTAAGGCCTCGCTAGTACCAGTGTGGGAGACTGTCTGGGAATCCATGGTGCGGTTGATTTTTTATTATGTCGTTTAGATTTTGTTTCACAATAGATTAAATAGGACTATGGATTAAAGCATTTACCGTCAATGGCCATTCTAAGCTGAATGTGCCTGCTCTCGTCAGAACGCAGAAGTTACACAGCTTAAGGCCTCGCTAGTACCAGTGTGGGAGACTGTCTGGGAATCCGTGGTGCGGTTGACTTTTTATTATGTCGTTTAGATTTTGTTTCACAATCGATTAAAAAGGACTATGGATTAAAGCATTTAATGTCAATGGCTATTCTAAGCTGAATGTGCCTGCTCTCGTCAGATCGCAGAAGTTACACAGCTTAATCCCTCGCTAGTACCAGTGTGGGAGACTGTCTGGGAATCCGTGGTGCGGTTGACTTTTTATTATGTCGTTTAGATTTTGTTTCACAATCGATTAAAAAGGACTATGGATTAAAGCATTTAAGGTCAATGGCCATTCTAAGCTGAATGTGCCTGCTCTTGTCAAATCGCAGAAGTTACACTGCTTAAGGCCTCGCTAGTACCAGTGTGGGAGACTGTCTTGGAATCCATGGTGCGGTTGACTTTTTATTATGTCGTTTAGATTTTGTTTCACAATAGATTAAATAGGACTATGGATTAAAGCATATACTGTCAATGGCCATTCTAAGCTGAATGTGCCTTCTCTCGTCAGAACGCAGAAGTTACACAGCTTAAGGCCTCGCTAGTACCAGTGTGGGAGACTGTCTGGGAATCCGTGGTGCGGTTGAATTGTTATTATGTCGTTTAGATTTTGTTTCACAATTGATTAAATAGGACTATCGATTAAAGCATTTAACGTCAATGGCCATTCTAAGCTGAATGTGCCTGCTCTCGTCAGATCGCAGAAGTTACACAGCTTAAGGCCTCGCTAGTACCAGTGTGGGAGACTGTCTGGGAATCCGTGGTGCGGTTGAATTTTTATTATGTCGTTTAGATTTTGTTTCACAATCGATTAAAAAGGACTATGGATTAAAGCATTTAATGTCAATGGCCATTCTAAGCTGAATGTCCCTGCTCTCGTCAGATCGCAGAAGTTACACAGCTTAAGGCCTCGCTAGTACCAGTGTGGGAGACTGTCTGGGAATCCGTGGTGCGGTTGACTTTTTATTTTGTCATTTAGATTTTGTTTCACAATCGATTAAAAAGGACTATGGATTAAAGCATTTAATGTCAATGGCCATTCTAAGCTGAATGTGCCTGCTCTCGTCAGATCGCAGAAGTTACGCAGCTTAAGGCCTCGCTAGTACCAGTGTGGGAGACTGTCTGGGAATCCATGGTGCGGTTGACTTTTTATTATGTCGTTTAGATTTTGTTTCACAATCGATTAAAAAGGACTATGGATTAAAGCGTTTAAGTTCAATGGCCATTCTAAGCTGAATGTGCCTGCTCTCGTCAGATCGCAGAAGTTACACAGCTTAAGGCCTCGCTAGTACCAGTGTGGGAGACTGTCTGGGAATCCGTGGTGCGGTTGACTTTTTATTATGTCGTTTAGATTTTGTTTCACAATAGATTAAATAGGACTATGGATTAAAGCATTTAACGTCAGTGGCCATTCTAAGCTGAATGTGCCTGCTCTCGTCAGAACGCAGAAGTTACACAGCTTAAGGCCTCGCTAGTACCAGTGTGGGAGACTGTCTGGGAATCCGTGGTGCGGTTGAATTTTTATTATGTCGTTTAGATTTTGTTTCACAATCGATTAAAAAGGACTATGGATTAAAGCATTTAATGTCAATGGCCATTCTAAACTGAATGTCCCTGCTCTCGTCAGATCGCAGAAGTTACACAGCTTAAGGCCTCGCTAGTACCAGTGTGGGAGACTGTCTGGGAATCCGTGGTGCGGTTGACTTTTTATTATGTTGTTTAGATTATGTTTCAAAATAGATTAAATAGGACTATGGATTAAGGCTTTTAATGTCAATGGCCATTCTAAGCTGAATGTGCCTGCTCTCGTCAGATCGCAGAAGTTACACAGCTTAAGGCCTCGCTAGTACCAGTGTGGGAGACTGTCTGGGAATCCGTGGTGCGGTTGACTTTTTATTATGTCGTTTAGATTTTGTTTCACAATCGATTAAAAAGGACTATGGATTAAAGCATTTAATGTCAATGGCCATTCTAAGCTGAATGTGCCTGCTCTCGTCAGATCGCAGAAGTTACACAGCTTAAGGCCTCGCTAGTACCAGTGTGGGAGACTGTCTGGGAATCCATGGTGCGGTTGACTTTTTATTATGTTGTTTAGATTTTGTTTCACAATCGATTAAAAAGGACTATGGATTAAGGCTTTTAATGTCAATGGCCATTCTAAGCTGAATGTGCCTGCTCTCGTTAGATCGCAGAAGTTACACAGCCTAAGGCCTCGCTAGTACCAGTGTGGGAGACTGTCTGGGAATTCGTGGTGCAGTTGACTTTTTATTATGTCGTTTAGATTTTGTTTCACAATCGATTAAAAAGGACTATGGATTAAAGCATTTAATGTGAATGGCCATTCTAAGCTGAATGTACCTTCTCTCGTTAGATCGCAGAAGTTACACAGCTTAACGCCTCGCTAGTACCAGTGTGGGAGACTGTCTTGGAATCCATGGTGCGGTTGACTTTTTATTATGTCGTTTAGATTTTGTTTCACAATAGATTAAATAGGACTATGGATTAAAGCATTTACTGTCAATGGCCATTCTAAGCTGAATGTGCCTCCTCTCGTCAGAACGCAGAAGTTACACAGCTTAAGGCCTCGCTAGTACCAGTGTGTGAGACTGTCTGGGAATCCGTGGTGCGGTTGAATTGTTATTATGTCGTTTAGATTTTGTTTCACAATCGATTAAAAAGGACTATGGATTAAAACATTTACTGTCAATGGCCATTCTAAGCTGAATGTCCCTGCTCTCGTCAGATCGCTAGAAGTTACACAGCTTAAGGCCTCGCTAGTACCAGTGTGGGAGACTGTCTGGGAATCCGTGGTACGGTTGACTTTTTATTATGTTGTTTAGATTTTGTTTCACAATAGATTAAATAGGACTATGGATTAAGGCTTTTAATGTCAATGGCCATTCTAAGCTGAATGTGCCTGCTCTCGTCAGATCGCAGAAGTTACACAGCTTAAGGCCTTCGCTAGTACCAGTGTGGGAGACTGTCTGGGAATCCGTGGTGCGGTTGACTTTTTATTATGTCGTTTAGATTTTGTTTCACAATCGATTAAAAAGGACTATGGATTAAAGCATTTAATGTCAATGGCCATTCTAAGCTGAATGTGCCTGCTCTGGTCAGATCGCAGAAGTTACACAGCTTAAGGCCTCGCTAGTACCAGTGTGGGAGACTGTCTGGGAATCCATGGTGCGGTTGACTTTTTATTATGTTGTTTAGATTTTGTTTCACAATCGATTAAAAAGGACTATGGATTAAGGCTTTTAATGTCAATGGCCATTCTAAGCTGAATGTGCCTGCTCTCGTCAGATCGCAGAAGTTACACAGCTTAAGGCCTTGCTAGTACCAGTGTGGGAGACTGTCTGGGAATTTGTGGTGCAGTTGACTTTTTATTATGTCGTTTAGATTTTGTTTCACAATCGATTAAAAAGGACAATGGATTAAAGCATTTAATGTCAATGGCCATTCTAAGCTGAATGTGCCTTCTCTCGTTAGATCGCAGAAGTTACACAGCTTAACGCCTCGCTAGTACCAGTGTGGGAGACTGTCTGGGAATCCGTGGTGCGGTTGACTTTTTATTATGTCGTTTAGATTTTGTTTCACAATCGATTAAAAATGACTATGGATTAAAGCATTTAATGTCAATGGCCATTCTAAGCTGAATGTCCCTGCTCTCGTCAGATCGCAGACGTTACACAGCTTAAGGCCTCGCTAGTACCAGTGTGGGAGACTGTCTGGGAATCCGTGGTGCTGTTGACCTTTTATTATGTCGTTTAGATTTTGTTTCACAATCGATTAAATAGGACTATGGATTAAGGCTTTTAATGTCAATGGCCATTCTAAGCTGAATGTGCCTGCTCTCGTCAGATCGCAGAAGTTACACAGCTTAAGGCCTCGCTAGTACCAGTGTGGGAGACTGTCTGGGAATTCGTGGTGCGGTTGACTTTTTATTATGTCGTTTAGATTTTGTTTCACAATCGATTAAAAAGGACTATGGATTAAAGCTTTTAATGTCAATGGCCATTCTAAGCTGAATGTGCCTTCTCTCGTTAGATCGCAGAAATTACACAGCTTAACGCCTCGCTAGTACCAGTGTGGGAGACTGTCTGGGAATCCGTGGTGCGGTTGACTTTTTATTATGTCGTTTAGATTTTGTTTCACAATAGATTAAATAGGACTATGGATTAAAGCATTTAATGTCAATGGCCATTCTAAGCTGAATGTCCCTGCTCTCGTCAGATTGCGGAAGTTACACAGCTTAAGGCCTCGCTAGTACCAGTGTGGGAGACTGTCTGGGAATCCGTGGTGCGGTTGACTTTTTATTATGTCGTTTAGATTTTGTTTCACAATCGATTAAAAAGGACTATGGATTAAAGCATTTAATGTCTATGGCCATTCTAAGCTGGATGTGCCTGCTCTCGTCAGATCGCAGAAGTTACACAGCTTAAGGCCTCGCTAGTACCAGTGTGGGAGACTGTCTGGGAATCCGTGGTGCGGTTGACTTTTTATTATGTCGTTTAGATTTTGTTTCACAATCGATTAAAAAGGACTATGGATTAAAGCATTTAATGTCAATGGCCATTCTAAGCTGGATGTGCCTGCTCTCGTCAGATCGCAGAAGTTACACAGCTTAAGGCCTCGCTAGTACCAGTGTGGGAGACTGTCTGGGAATCCGTGGTGCGGTTGACTTTTTATTATGTCGTTTAGATTTTGTTTCACAATCGATTAAAAAGGACTATGGATTAAAGCATTTAATGTCAATGGCCATTCTAAGCTGAATGTCCCTGCTCTCGTCAGATCGCAGAAGTTACACAGCTTAAGGCCTCGCTAGTACCAGTGTGGGAGACTGTCTGGGAATCCGTGGTGCGGTTGACTTTTTATTATGTCGTTTAGATTTTGTTTCACAATCGATTAAAAAGGACTATGGATTAAAGCATTTAATGTCAATGGCCATTCTAAGCTGAATGTGTCTGCTCTCGTCAGATCGCAGAAGTTACACAGCTTAAGGCCTTGCTAGTACCAGTGTGGGAGACTGTCTGGGAATCCGTGGTGTGGTTGAATTTTTATTATGTTGTTTAGATTTTGTTTCACAATAGATTAAATAGGACTATGGATTAAGGCTTTTAATGTCAATGGCCATTCTAAGCTGAACGTGCCTGCTCTCGTCAGATCGCAGAAGTTACACAGCTTAAGGCCTCGCTAGTACCAGTGTGGGAGACTGTCTGTGAATCCGTGGTGCGGTTGACTTTTTATTATATCGTTTAGATTTTGTTTCACAATCGATTAAAAAGGACTATGGATTAAAGCATTTAATGTCAATGGCCATTCTAAGCTGAATGTGCCTGCTCTCGTTAGATCGCAGAAGTTACACAGCTTAACGCCTCACTAGTACCAGTGTGGGAGACTGTCTGTGAATCCGTGGTGCGGTTGCCTTTTTATTATGTCGTTTAGATTTTGTTTCACAATAGATTAAATAGGACTATGGATTAAAGCATTTAACGTCAATGGCCATTCTAAGCTGAATGTGCCTGCTCTTGTCAGATCGCAGAAGTTACACAGCTTAAGGCCTCGCTAGTACCAGTGTGGGAGACTGTCTGGGAATCCGTGGTGAGGTTGTCTTTTTATTATGTCGTTTAGATTTTGTTTCACAATCGATTAAAAAGGATTATGGATTAAAGCATTTAATGTCAATGGCAATTCTAAGCTGAATGTGCCTGCTCTCGTTAGATCGCAGGAGTTACACAGCTTAACGCCTCACTAGTACTAGTGTGGGAGACTGTCTGGGAATCCGTGGTGTGGTTGACTTTTTATTATGTCGTTAAGATTTAGTTTCACAATAGATTAAATAGGACTATGGATTAAAGTATTTAACGTCAATGGCCATTCTAAGCTGAATGTGCCTGCTCTCGTCAGATCGCAGAAGTTACACAGCTTAAGGCCTCGCTAGTATTAGTGTGGGAGACTGTCTGGGAATCCGTGGTGCGGTTGAATTTTTATTATGTCGTTTAGATTTTGTTTCACAATCGATTAAAAAGGACTATGGATTAAAGCATTTAATGTCAATGGCCATTTTAAGCTGAATGTCCCTGCTCTCGTCAGATCGCAGAAATTACACAGCTTAAGGCCTCGCTAGTACCAGTGTGGGAGACTGTCTGGGAATCCGTGGTGCGGTTGACTTTTTATTATGTCGTTTAGATTTTGTTTCACAATCGATTAAAAAGGACTATGGATTAAAGCATTTATTGTCAATGGCCATTCTAAGCTGAATGTGCCTGCTCTCGTCAGATCGCAAAAGTTACACAGCTTAAGGCCTCGCTAGTACCAGTGTGGTAGACTGTCTGGGAATCCGTGGTGCGGTTGACTTTTTATTATGTCGTTTAGATTTTGTTTCACAATCAATTAAAAAGGACTATGGATTAAAACATTTAATGTCAATGGCCATTCTAAGCTGAATGTGCCTGCTCTCGTCAGATCGCAGAAGTTACACAGCTTAAGGCCTTGCTAGTACCAGTGTGGGAGACTGTCTGGGAATCCGTGGTGCGGTTGACTTTTTATTATGTCGTTTAGATTTTGTTTCACAATAGATTAAATAGGACTATGGATTAAAGCATTTAACGTCAATGGCCATTCTAAGCTGAATGTGCCTGCTCTCGTCAGAACGCAGAAGTTACACAGCTTAAGGCCTCGCTAGTACCAGTGTTGGAGACTGTCTGGGAATCCGTGGTGCGGTAGAATTTTTATTATGTCGTTTAGATTTTGTTTCACAATCGATTAAAAAGGACTATGGATTAAGCATTTAATGTCAATGGCCATTCTAAGCTGAATGTGCCTGCTCTCGTCAAATCGCAGAAGTTACACAGCTTAAGGCCTCGCTAGTACTAGTGTGGGAGACTGTCTGGGAATCCGTGGTGCGGTTGACTTTTTATTATGTTGTTTAGATTTTGTTTCACAATCGATTAAAAAGGACTATGGATTAAAGCATTTAATGTCAATGGCCATTCTAAGCTGAATGTGCCTGCTCTCGTCAGATCGCAGAAGTTACACAGCTTAAGGCCTCGCTAGTACCAGTGTGGGAGACTGTCTGGGAATCCGTGGTGCGGTTGACTTTTTATTATGTTGTTTAGATTTTGTTTCACAATAGATTAAATATGACTATGGATTAAGGCTTTTAATGGCAATGGCCATTCTAAGCTGAATGTGCCTGCTCTCGTCAGATCGGAGAAGTTACACAGCTTAAGGCCTCGTTAGTACCAGTGTGGGAGACTGTCTGGGAATCCGTGGTGCGGTTGACTTTTTATTATGTCGTTTAGATTTTGTTTCACAATCGATTAAAAAGGACTATGGATTAAAGCATTTAATGTCAATGGCCATTCTAAGCTGAATGTGCCTGCTCTCGTTAGATCGCAGAAGTTACACAGCTTAAGGCCTCGCTAGTACTAGTGTGGGAGACTGTCTGGGAATCCGTGGTGCGGTTGACTTTTTATTATGTCGTTTAGATTTTGTTTCACAATCGATTAAAAAGGACTATGGATTAAAGCATTTAGTGTCAACGGCAATGGCAATTCTAAGCTGAATGTGCCTGCTCTCGTTAGATCGCAGAAGTTACTCAGCTTAACGCCTCACTAGTACCAGTGTGGGAGACTGTCTGGGAATCCGTGGTGTGGTTGACTTTTTATTATGTCGTTAAGATTTAGTTTCACAATAGATTAAATAGGACTATGGATTAAAGCATTTAACGTCAATGGCCATTCTAAGCTGAATGTGCCTGCTCTCGTCAGATCGCAGAAGTTACACAGCTTAAGGCCTCGCTAGTACCAGTGTGGGAGACTGTCTGGGAATCCGTGGTGCGGTGGAATTTTTATTATGTCGTTTAGATTTTGTTTCACAATCGATTAAAAAGGACTATGGATTAAAGCATTTAATGTCAATGGCCATTCTAAGCTGAATGTCCCTGCTCTCGTCAGATCGCAGAAGTTACACAGCTTAAGGCCTTGCTAGTACCAGTGTGGGAGACTGTCTGGGAATCCGTGGTGCGGTTGACTTTTTTATTATGTCGTTTAGATTTTGTTTCACAATCGATTAAAAAGGACTATGGATTAAAGCATTTATTGTCAATGGCCATTCTAAGCTGAATGTGCCTGCTCTCGTCAGATCGCAGAAGTTACACAGCTTAAGGCCTCGCTAGTACCAGTGTGGGAGACTGTCTGGGAATCCGTGGTGCAGTTGACTTTTTATTATGTCGTTTAGATTTTGTTTCACAATCAATTAAAAAGGACTATGGATGAAAAGCATTTAATGTCAATGGCCATTCTAAGCTGAATGTGCCTGCTCTCGTCAGATCGCAGAAGTTACACAGCTTAAGGCCTTGCTAGTACCAGTGTGGGAGACTGTCTGGGAATCCGTGGTGCGGTTGCCTTTTTATTATGTCGTTTAGATTTTGTTTCACAATAGATTAAATAGGACTATGGATTAAAGCATTTAACGTCAATGGCCATTCTAAGCTGAATGTGCCTGCTCTCGTCAGAACGCAGAAGTTACACAGCTTAAAGCCTCGCTAGTACCAGTGTTGGAGACTGTCTGGGAATCCGTGGTGCGGTTGACTTTTTATTATGTCGTTTAGATTTTGTTTCACAATCGATTAAAAAGGACTATGGATTAAGCATTTAATGTCAATGGCCATTCTAAGCTGAATGTCCCTGCTCTCGTCAGATCGCAGAAGTTACACAGCTTAAGGCCTCGCTAGTACCAGTGTGGGAGACTGTCTGGGAATCCGTGGTGCGGTTGACTTTTTATTATGTTGTTTAGATTTTGTTTCACAATAGATTAAATAGGACTATGGATTAAGGCTTTTAATGGCAATGGCCATTCTAAGCTGAATGTGCCTGCTCTCGTCAGATCGCAGAAGTTACACAGCTTAAGGCCTCGTTAGTACCAGTGTGGGAGACTGTCTGGGAATCCGTGGTGCGGTTGACTTTTTATTATGTCATTTAGATTTTGTTTCACAATCGATTAAAAAGGACTATGGATTAACGCATTTAATGTCAATGGCCATTCTAAGCTGAATGTGCCTGCTCTCGTCAGATCGCAGAAGTTACACAGCTTAAGGCCTCGCTAGTACCAGTGTGGGAGACTGTCTGGGAATCCGTGGTGCGGTTGACTTTTTATTATGTCGTTTAGATTTTGTTTCACAATCGATTAAAAAGGACTATGAATTAAAGCATTTAATGTCAATGGCCATTCTAAGCTGAATGTGCCTGCTCTCGTTAGATCACAGAAGTTACACAGCTTAACGCCTCGCTAGTACCAGTGTGGGAGACTGTCTGGGAATCCGTGGTGCGGTTGACTTTTTATTATGTCGTTTAGATTTTGTTTCACAATAGATTAAATAGGACTATGGATTAAAGCATTTAACGTCAATGGCCATTCTAAGCTGAATGTGCCTGCTCTCGTCAAATCGCAGAAGTTACACAGCTTAAGGCCTCGCTAGTACCAGTGTGGGAGACTGTCTGGGAATCCGTGGTGCGGTTGAATTTTTATTATGTTGTTTAGATTTTGTTTCACAATCGATTAAAAAGGACTATGGATTAAAGCATTTAATGTCAATGGCCATTCTAAGCTGAATGTCCCTGCTCTCGTCAGATCGCAGAAGTTACACAGCTTAAGGCCTCGCTAGTACCAGTGTGGGAGACTGTCTGGGAATCCGTGGTGCGGTTGACTTTTTATTATGTCGTTTAGATTTTGTTTCACAATCGATTAAAAAGGACTATGGATTAAAGCATGTAATGTCAATGGCCATTCTAAGCTGAATGTGCCTGCTCTCGTTAGATCGCAGAAGTTACACAGCTTAACGCCTCGCTAGTACCAGTGTGGGAGACTGTCTGGGAATCCGTGGTGCGGTTGACTTTTTATTATGTCGTTTAGATTTTGTTTCACAATAGATTAAATAGGACTATGGATTAAAGCATTTAACGTCAATGGCCATTCTAAGCTGAATGTGCTTCTCTCGTCAGATCGCAGAAGTTACACAGCTTAAGGCCTCGCTAGTACCAGTGTGGGAGACTGTCTGGGAATCCGTGGTGCGGTTGAATTTTTATTATGTCGTTTTGATTTTGTTTCACAATCGATTAAAAAGGACTATGGATTAAAGCATTTAATGTCAATGGCCATTCTAAGCTGAATGTCCCTGCTCTCGTCAGATCGCAGAAGTTACACAGCTTAAGGCCTCGCTAGTAACAGTGTGGGAGACTGTCTGGGAATCCGTGGTGCGGTTGACTTTTTATTATGTCGTTTAGATTTTGTTTCACAATCGATTAAAAAGGACTATGGATTAAAGCATTTAATGTCAATGGCCATTCTAAGCTGAATGTGTCTGCTCTCGTCAGATCGCAGAAGTTACACAGCTTAAGGCCTCGCTAGTACCAGTGTGGGAGACTGTCTGGGAATCCGTGGTGCGGTTGACTTTTTATTATGTCGTTTAGATTTTGTTTCACAATCGATTAAAAAGGACTATGGATTAAAGCATTTAATGTCAATGGCCATTCTAAGCTAAATGTGCCTTCTCTCGTTAGATCGCAGAAGTTACACAGCTTAACGCCTCGCTAGTACCAGTGTGGGAGACTGTCTGGGAATCCGTGGTGCGGATGACTTTTTATTATGTCGTTTAGATTTTGTTTCACAATCGATTAAAAAGGACTATGGATTAAACGTCAATGGCCATTCTAAGCTGAATGTGCCTGCTCTCGTCAGAACGCAGAAGTTACACAGTTTAAGGCCTCGCTAGTACCAGTGTGGGAAACTGTCTGGGAATCCGTGGTGCGGTTGACTTTTTATTATGTTGTTTAGATTTTGTTTCACAATCGATTAAAAAGGACTATGGATTAAAGCATTTAATGTCAATGGCCATTCTAAGCTGAATGTGCCTGCTCTCGTCAGACTGCAGAAGTTACACAGCTTAAGGCCTCGCTAGTACCAGTGTGGGAGACTGTCTGGGAATCCGTGGTGCGGTTGCCTTTTTATTATGTCGTTTAGATTTTGTTTCACAATCGATTAAATAGGAGTATGGATTAAGGATTTTAATGTCAATGCCCATTCTAAGCTGAATGTGCCTGCTCTCGTCAGATCGCAGAAGTTACACAGCTTAAGGCCTCGCTAGTACCAGTGTGGGAGACTGTCTGGGAATCCGTGGTGCGGTTGACTTTTTATTATGTCGTTTAGATGTTGTTTCACAATCGATTAAAAAGGACTATGGATTAAAGCATTTAATGTCAATGGCCATTCTAAGCTGAATGTGCCTGCTCTCGTTAGATCGCAGAAGTTACACAGCTTAACGCCTCGCTAGTACCAGTGTGGGAGACTGTCTGGGAATCCGTGGTGCGGTTGAATTTTTATTATGTCGTTTAGATTTTGTTTCACAATCGATTAAAAAGGGCTATGTATTAAAGCACTTAATGTCAATGGCCACTCTAAGCTGAATGTCCCTGCTCTCGTCAGATCGCAGAAGTTACACAGCTTAAGGCCTCGCTAGTACCAGTGTGGGAGACTGTCTGGGAATCCGTGGTGCGGTCGACTTTTTATTATGTTGTTTAGATTTTGTTTCACAATAGATTAAATAGGAGTATGGATTAAGGCTTTTAATGTCAATGGCCATTCTAAGCTGAATGTGCCTGCTCTCGTCAGATCGCAGAAGTTACACAGCTTAAGGCCTCGCTAGTACCAGTGTGGGAGACTGTCTGGGAATCTGTGGTGCGGTTGAATTTTTATTATGTCGTTTAGATTTTGTTTCACAATCGATTAAAAAGGACTATGGATTAAAGCATTTAATGTCAATGGCCATTCTAAGCTGAATGTCCCTGCTCTCGTCAGATTGCGGAAGTTACACAGCTTAAGGCCTCGCTAGTACCAGTGTGGGAGACTGTCTGGGAATCCGTGGTGCGGTTGACTTTTTATTATGTCGTTTAGATTTTGTTTCATAATCGATTAAAAAGGACTATGGATTAAAGCATTTAATGTCAATGGCCATTCTAAGCTGAATGTGCCTGCTCTCGTCAGATCGCAGAAGTTACACAGCTTAAGGCCTCGCTAGTACCAGTGTGGGAGACTGTCTGGGAATCCGTGGTGCGGTTGACTTTTTATTATGTCGTTTAGATTTTGTTTCACAATAGATTAAATAGGACTATGGATTAAAGCATTTAACGTCAATGGCCATTCTAAGCTGAATGTTCCTGCTCTCGTCAGAACGCAGAAGTTACACAGCTTAAGGCCTCGCTAGTACCAGTGTGGGAGACTGTCTGGGAATCCGTGGTGCGGTAGACTTTTTATTATGTCGTTTAGATTTTGTTTCACAATCGATTAAAAAGGACTATGGATTAAAGCATTTAATGTCAATGGCAATTCTAAGCTGAATGTGCCTGTTCTCGTTAGATCGCAGAAGTTACACAGCTTAAGCCCTCGCTAGTACCAGTGTGGGAGAGTGTCTGGGAATCCGTGGTGTGGTTGCCTTTTTATTATGTTGTTTAGATTTTGTTTCACAATCGATTAAAAAGGACTATGGATTAAAGCATTTAATGTCAATGGCCATTCTAAGCTGAATGTGCCTGCTTTCGTTAGATCGCAGAAGTTACACAGCTTAAGGCCTCGCTAGTACCAGTGTGGGAGACTGTCTGGGAATCTGTGGTGCGGTTGAATTTTTATTATGTCGTTTAGATTTTGTTTCACAATCGATTAAAAAGGACTATGGATTAAAGCATTTAATGTCAATGGCCATTCTAAGCTGAATGTCCCTGCTCTCGTCAGATCGCAGAAGTTACACAGCTTAAGGCCTTGCTAGTACCAGTGAGGGAGACTGTCTGGGAATTCGTGGTGCGGTTGACTTTTTATTATGTTGTTTAGATTTTGTTTCACAATCGATTAAAAAGGACTATGGATTAAAGCATTTAATGGCAATGGCCATTCTAAGCTGAATGTGCCTGCTCTCGTCAGACCGCAGAAGTTACACAGCTTAAGGCCTCGCTAGTACCAGTGTGGGAGACTGTCTGGGAATCCGTGGTGCGGTTGACTTTTTATTATGTCGTTTAGATTTTGTTTCACAATCGATTAAAAAGGACTATGGATTAAAGCATTTGATGTCAATGGCCATTCTAAGCTGAATGTCCCTGCCCTCGTCAGATCGCAGAAGTTACACAGCTTAAGGCCTTGCTAGTACCAGTGTGGGAGACTGTCTGGGAATCCGTGGTGCGGTTGACTTCTTATTATGTCGTTTAGATTTTGTTTCACAATAGATTAAATAGGACTATGGATTAAAGCATTTAATGTCAATGGCCATTCTAAGCTGAATGTCCCTGCTCTCGTCAGATCGCAGAAATTACACAGCTTAAGGCCTCGCTAGTACCAGTGTGGGAGACTGTCTGGGAATCCGTGGTGCGGTTGACTTTTTATTATGTCGTTTAGATTTTGTTTCACAATCGATTAAAAAGGACTATGGATTAAAGCGTTTATTGTCAATGGCCATTCTAAGCTGAATGTGCCTGCTCTCGTCAGATCGCAAAAGTTACACAGCTTAAGGCCTCGCTAGTACCAGTGTGGGAGACTGTCTGGGAATCCGTGGTGCGGTTGAATTTTTATTATGTCGTTTAGATTTTGTTTCACAATCAATTAAAAAGGACTATGGATTAAAACATTTAATGTCAATGGCCATTCTAAGCTGAATGTGCCTGCTCTCGTCAGATCGCAGAAGTTACACAGCTTAAGGCCTTGCTAGTACCAGTGTGGGAGACTGTCTGGGAATCCGTGGTGCGGTTGACTTTTTATTATGTTGTTTAGATTTTGTTTCACAATAGATTAAATAGGACTATGGATTAAAGCATTTAACGTCAATGGCCATTCTAAGCTGAATGTGCCTGCTCTCATCAGAACACAGAAGTTACACAGCTTAAGGCCTCGCTAGTACCAGTGTTGGAGACTGTCTGGGAATCCGTGGTGCGGTAGAATTTTTATTATGTCGTTTAGATTTTGTTTCACAATCGATTAAAAAGGACTATGGATTAAACATTTAATGTCAATGGCCATTCTAAGCTGAATGTGCCTGCTCTCGTCAGATCGCAGAAGTTACACAGCTTAAGGCCTCGCTAGTACTAGTGTGGGAGACTGTCTGGGAATCCGTGGTGCGGTTGACTTTTTATTATGTTGTTTAGATTTTGTTTCACAATAGATTAAATAGGACTATGGATTAAGGCTTTTAATGGCAATGGCCATTCTAAGCTGAATGTGCCTGCTCTCGTCAGATCGCAGAAGTTACACAGCTTAAGGCCTCGTTAGTACCAGTGTGGGAGACTGTCTGGGAATCCGTGGTGCGGTTGACTTTTTATTATGTCGTTTAGATTTTGTTTCACAATCGATTAAAAAGGACTATGGATTAAAGCATTTAATGTCAATGGCCATTCTAAGCTGAATGTGCCTGCTCTCGTCAGATCGCAGAAGTTACACAGCTTAAGGCCTCGCTAGTACCAGTGTGGGAGACTGTCTGGGAATCCGTGGTGCGGTTGACTTTTTATTATGTTGTTTAGATTTTGTTTCACAATAGATTAAATAGGACTATGGATTAAGGCTCTTAATGGCAATGGCCATTCTAAGCTGAATGTGCCTGCTCTCGTCAGATCGCAGAAGTTACACAGCTTAAGGCCTCGTTAGTACCAGTGTGGGAGACTGTCTGGGAATCCGTGGTGCGGTTGACTTTTTATTATGTCGTTTAGATTTTGTTTCACAATCGATTAAAAAGGACTATAGATTAAAGCATTTAATGTCAATGGCCATTCTAAGCTGAATGTGCCTGCTCTCGTTAGATCGCAGAAGTTACACAGCTTAACGCCTCGCTAGTACCAGTGTGGGAGACTGTCTGGGAATCCGTGGTGCGGTTGCCTTTTTATTATGTCGTTTAGATTTTGTTTCACAATCGATTAAAAAGGACTATGGATTAAAGCATTTAATGTCAATGGCCATTCTAAACTGAATGTCCCTGCTCTCGTCAGATCGCAGAAGTTACACAGCTTAAGGCCTCGCTAGTACCAGTGTGGGAGACTGTCTGGGAATCTGTGGTGCGGTTGACTTTTTATTATGTTGTTTAGATTTTGTTTCAAAATAGATTAAATAGGACTATGGATTAAGGCTTTTAATGTCAATGGCCATTCTAAGCTGAATGTGCCTGCTCTCGTCAGATCGCAGAAGTTACACAGCTTAAGGCCTCGCTAGTACCAGTGTGGGAGACTGTCTGGGAATCCGTGGTGCGGTTGACTTTTTATTATGTCGTTTAGATTTTGTTTCACAATCGATTAAAAAGGACTATGGATTAAAGCATTTAATGTCAATGGCCATTCTAAGCTGAATGTGCCTGCTCTCGTCAGATCGCAGAAGTTACACAGCTTAAGGCCTCGCTAGTACCAGTGTGGGAGACTGTCTGGGAATCCATGGTGCGGTTGACTTTTTATTATGTTGTTTAGATTTTGTTTCACAATCGATTAAAAAGGACTATGGATTAAGGCTTTTAATGTCAATGGCCATTCTAAGCTGAATGTGCCTGCTCTCGTCAGATCGCAGAAGTTACACAGCTTAAGGCCTCGCTAGTACCAGTGTGGGAGACTGTCTGGGAATTCGTGGTGCAGTTGACTTTTTATTATGTCGTTTAGATTTTGTTTCACAATCGATTAAAAAGGACTATGGATTAAAGCATTTAATGTGAATGGCCATTCTAAGCTGAATGTACCTTCTCTCGTTAGATCGCAGAAGTTACACAGCTTAACGCCTCGCTAGTACCAGTGTGGGAGACTGTCTTGGAATCCATGGTGCGGTTGACTTTTTATTATGTCGTTTAGATTTTGTTTCACAATAGATTAAATAGGACTATGGATTAAAGCATTTACTGTCAATGGCCATTCTAAGCTGAATGTGCCTGCTCTCGTCAGAACGCAGAAGTTACACAGCTTAAGGCCTTGCTAGTACCAGTGTGTGAGACTGTCTGGGAATCCGTGGTGCGGTTGAATTGTTATTATGTCGTTTAGATTTTGTTTCACAATCGATTAAAAAGGACTATGGATTAAAACATTTACTGTCAATGGCCATTCTAAGCTGAATGTCCCTGCTCTCGTCAGATCGCTAGAAGTTACACAGCTTAAGGCCTCGCTAGTACCAGTGTGGGAGACTGTCTGGGAATCCGTGGTGCGGTTGACTTTTTATTATGTTGTTTAGATTTTGTTTCACAATAGATTAAATAGGACTATGGATTAAGGCTTTTAATGTCAATGGCCATTCTAAGCTGAATGTGCCTGCTCTCGTCAGATCGCAGAAGTTACACAGCTTAAGGCCTTCGCTAGTACCAGTGTGGGAGACTGTCTGGGAATCCGTGGTGCGGTTGACTTTTTATTATGTCGTTTAGATTTTGTTTCACAATCGATTAAAAAGGACTATGGATTAAAGCATTTAATGTCAATGGCCATTCTAAGCTGAATGTGCCTGCTCTGGTCAGATCGCAGAAGTTACACAGCTTAAGGCCTCGCTAGTACCAGTGTGGGAGACTGTCTGGGAATCCATGGTGCGGTTGACTTTTTATTATGTTGTTTAGATTTTGTTTCACAATCGATTAAAAAGGACTATGGATTAAGGCTTTTAATGTCAATGGCCATTCTAAGCTGAATGTGCCTGCTCTCGTCAGATCGCAGAAGTTACACAGCTTAAGGCCTTGCTAGTACCAGTGTGGGAGACTGTCTGGGAATTCGTGGTGCAGTTGACTTTTTATTATGTCGTTTAGATTATGTTTCACAATCGATTAAAAAGGACTATGGATTAAAGCATTTAATGTCAATGGCCATTCTAAGCTGAATGTGCCTTCTCTCGTTAGATCGCAGAAGTTACGCAGCTTAACGCCTCGCTAGTACCAGTGTGGGAGACTGTCTGGGAATCCGTGGTGCGGTTGACTTCTTATTATGTCGTTTAGATTTTGTTTCACAATCGATTAAAAATGACTATGGATTAAAGCATTTAATGTCAATGGCCATTCTAAGCTGAATGTCCCTGCTCTCGTCAGATCGCAGAAGTTACACAGCTTAAGGCCTCGCTAGTACCAGTGTGGGAGACTGTCTGGGAATCCGTGGTGCTGTTGACCTTTTATTATGTCGTTTAGATTTTGTTTCACAATCGATTAAATAGGACTATGGATTAAGGCTTTTAATGTCAATGGCCATTCTAAGCTGAATGTGCCTGCTCTCGTCAGATCGCAGAAGTTACACAGCTTAAGGCCTCGCTAGTACCAGTGTGGGAGACTGTCTGGGAATTTGTGGTGCGGTTGACTTTTTATTATGTCGTTTAGATTTTGTTTCACAATCGATTAAAAAGGACTATGGATTAAAGCTTTTAATGTCAATGGCCATTCTAAGCTGAATGTGCCTTCTCTCGTTAGATCGCAGAAGTTACACAGCTTAACGCCTCGCTAGTACCAGTGTGGGAGACTGTCTGGGAATCCGTGGTGCGGTTGACTTTTTATTATGTCGTTTAGATTTTGTTTCACAATAGATTAAATAGGACTATGGATTAAAGCATTTAATGTCAATGGCCATTCTAAGCTGAATGTCCCTGCTCTCGTCAGATCGCGGAAGTTACACATCTTAAGGCCTCGCTAGTACCAGTGTGGGAGACTGTCTGGGAATCCGTGGTGCGGTTGACTTATTATTATGTCGTTTAGATTTTGTTTCACAATCGATTAAAAAGGACTATGGATTAAAGCCTTTAATGTCAATGGCCATTCTAAGCTGAATGTGCCTGCTCTCGTCAGGTCGCAGAAGTTACACAGCTTAAGGCCTCGCTAGTACCAGTGTGGGAGACTGTCTGGGAATCCGTGGTGCGGTTGACTTTTTATTATGTCGTTTAGATTTTGTTTCACAATCGATTAAAAAGGACTATGGATTAAAGCATTTAATGTCAATGGCCATTCTAAGCTGAATGTGCCTGCTCTCGTCAGATCGCAGAAGTTACACAGCTTAAGGCCTCGCTAGTACCAGTGTGGGAGACTGCCTGGGAATCCGTGGTGCGGTTGACTTTTTATTATGTCGTTTAGATTTTGTTTCACAATAGATTAAATAGGACTATGGATTAAAGCATTTAACGTCAATGGCCATTCTAAGCTGAATGTGCCTGCTCTCGTCAGAACGCAGAAGTTACACAGCTTAAGGCCTCGCTAGTACCAGTGTGGGAGACTGTCTGGGAATCCATGGTGCGGTTGAATTTTTATTATGTCGTTTAGATTTTGTTTCACAATCGATTAAAAAGGACTATGGATTAAAGCATTTAATGTCAATGGCCATTCTAAG
Source organism: Rhinoderma darwinii (assembly GCF_050947455.1). Taxonomy (NCBI): domain Eukaryota; kingdom Metazoa; phylum Chordata; class Amphibia; order Anura; family Rhinodermatidae; genus Rhinoderma; species Rhinoderma darwinii. The sequence continues at coordinate 21,785 of NW_027464542.1, forward strand.
CTGAATGTCCCTGCTCTCGTCAGATCGCAGAAGTTACACAGCTTAAGGCCTCGCTAGTACCAGTGTGGGAGACTGTCTGGGAATCCGTGGTGCGGTTGACTTTTTATTATGTCGTTTAGATTTTGTTTCACAATCGATTAAAAAGGACTATGGATTAAAGCATTTAATGTCAATGGCCATTCTAAGCTGAATGTGTCTGCTCTCGTCAGATCGCAGAAGTTACACAGCTTAAGGCCTTGCTAGTACCAGTGTGGGAGACTGTCTGGGAATCCGTGGTGTGGTTGAATTTTTATTATGTTGTTTAGATTTTGTTTCACAATAGATTAAATAGGACTATGGATTAAGGCTTTTAATGTCAATGGCCATTCTAAGCTGAACGTGCCTGCTCTCGTCAGATCGCAGAAGTTACACAGCTTAAGGCCTCGCTAGTACCAGTGTGGGAGACTGTCTGTGAATCCGTGGTGCGGTTGACTTTTTATTATATCGTTTAGATTTTGTTTCACAATCGATTAAAAAGGACTATGGATTAAAGCATTTAATGTCAATGGCCATTCTAAGCTGAATGTGCCTGCTCTCGTTAGATCGCAGAAGTTACACATCTTAACGCCTCACTAGTACCAGTGTGGGAGACTGTCTATGAATCCGTGGTGCGGTTGCCTTTTTATTATGTCGTTTAGATTTTGTTTCACAATAGATTAAATAGGACTATGGATTAAAGCATTTAACGTCAATGGCCATTCTAAGCTGAATGTGCCTGCTCTTGTCAGATCGCAGAAGTTACACAGCTTAAGGCCTCGCTAGTACCAGTGTGGGAGACTGTCTTGGAATCCGTGGTGTGGTAGAATTTTTATTATGTCGTTTAGATTTTGTTTCACAATCGATAAAAAAGGACTATGGATTAAAGCATTTAATGTCAATGGCCATTCTAAGCTGAATGTCCCTGCTCTCGTCAGATCGCAGAAGTTACACAGCTTAAGGCCTCGCTAGTACCAGTGTGGGAGACTGTCTGGGAATCCGTGGTGCGGTTTTACTTTTTATTATGTTGTTTAGATTTTGTTTCACAATAGATTAAATAGGACTATGGATTAAGGCTTTTAATGTCAATGGCCATTCTAAGCTGAATGTGCCTGCTCTCGTCAGATCACAGAAGTTACACAGCTTAAGGCCTCGCTAGTACCAGTGTGGGAGACTGTCTGGGAATCCGTGGTGCGGTTGACTTTTTATTATGTTGTTTAGATTATGTTTCACAATAGATTAAATAGGACTATGGATTAAGGCTTTTAATGTCAATGGCCATTCTAAGCTGAATGTGCCTGCTCTCGTCAGATCGCAGAAGTTACACAGCTTAAGGCCTCGTTAGTACCAGTGTGGGAGACTGTCTGGGAATCCGTGGTGCGGTTGCCTTTTTATTATGTCGTTTAGATTTTGTTTCACAATCGATTAAAAAGGACTATGGATTAAAGCATTTAGTGTCAATGGCCATTCAAAGCTGAATGTGCCTGCTCTCGTTAGATCGCAGAAGTTACACAGCTTAACGCATCGCTAGTACCAGTGTGGGAGACTGTCTGGGAATCCGTGGTGCGGTTGAATTTTTATTATGTCGTTTTGATTTTGTTTCACAATCGATTAAAAAGGACTATGGATTAAAGCGTTTAATGTCAATGGCCATTCTAAGCTGAATGTCCCTGCTCTCGTCAGATCGCAGAAGTTACACAGCTTAAGGCCTCGCTAGTACCAGTGTGGGAGACTGTCTGGGAATCCGTGGTGTGGTTGACTTTTTATTATGTCGTTTAGATTTTGTTTCACAATCGATTAAAAAGGACTATGGATTAAAGCATTTGATGTCAATGGCCATTCTAAGCTGAATGTCCCTGCCCTCGTCAGATCGCAGAAGTTACACAGCTTAAGGCCTCGTTAGTACCAGTGTGGGAGACTGTGTGGGAGACTGTCTGGGAATCCGTGGTGCGGTTGTCTTTTTATTATGTCGTTTAGATTTTGTTTCACAATCGATTAAAAAGGACTATGGATTAAAGCATTTAATGTCAATGGCAATTCTAAGCTGAATGTGCCTGCTCTCGTTAGATCGCAGAAGTTACACAGCTTAACGCCTCACTAGTACCAGTGTGGGAGACTGTCTGGGAATCCGTGGTGTGGTTGACTTTTTATTATGTCGTTAAGATTTAGTTTCACAATAGATTAAATAGGACTATGGATTAAAGCATTTAACGTCAATGGCCATTCTAAGCTGAATGTGCCTGCTCTCGTCAGATCGCAGAAGTTACACAGCTTAAGGCCTCGCTAGTATTAGTGTGGGAGACTGTCTGGGAATCCGTGGTGCGGTTGAATTTTTATTATGTCGTTTAGATTTTGTTTCACAATCGATTAAAAAGGACTATGGATTAAAGCATTTAATGTCAATGGCCATTTTAAGCTGAATGTCCCTGCTCTCGTCAGATCGCAGAAATTACACAGCTTAAGGCCTCGCTAGTACCAGTGTGGGAGACTGTCTGGGAATCCGTGGTGCGGTTGACTTTTTATTATGTCGTTTAGATTTTGTTTCACAATCGATTAAAAAGGACTATGGATTAAAGCATTTATTGTCAATGGCCATTCTAAGCTGAATGTGCCTGCTCTCGTCAGATCGCAAAAGTTACACAGCTTAAGGCCTCGCTAGTACCAGTGTGGGAGACTGTCTGGGAATCCGTAGTGCGGTTGACTTTTTATTATGTCGTTTAGATTTTGTTTCACAATCAATTAAAAAAGACTATGGATTAAAACATTTAACGTCAATGGCCATTCTAAGCTGAATGTGCCTGCTCTCGTCAGATCGCAGAAGTTACACAGCTTAAGGCCTTGCTAGTACCAGTGTGGGAGACTGTCTGAGAATCCGTGGTGCGGTTGACTTTTTATTATGTCGTTTTTATTATGTCGTTTAGATTTTGTTTCACAATAGATTAAATAGGACTATGGATTAAAGCATTTAACGTCAATGGCCATTCTAAGCTGAATGTGCCTGCTCTCGTCAGAACGCAGAAGTTACACAGCTTAAGGCCTCGCTAGTACCAGTGTTGGAGACTGTCTGGGAATCCGTGGTGCGGTAGAATTTTTATTATGTCGTTTAGATTTTGTTTCACAATCGATTAAAAAGGACTATGGATTAAGCATTTAATGTCAATGGCCATTCTAAGCTGAATGTGCCTGCTCTCGTCAGATCGCAGAAGTTACACAGCTTAAGGCCTCGCTAGTACTAGTGTGGGAGACTGTCTGGGAATCCGTGGTGCGGTTGACTTTTTATTATGTTGTTTAGATTTTGTTTCACAATCGATTAAAAAGGACTATGGATTAAAGCATTTAATGTCAATGGCCATTCTAAGCTGAATGTGCCTGCTCTCGTCAGATCGCAGAAGTTACACAGCTTAAGGCCTCGCTAGTACCAGTGTGGGAGACTGTCTGGGAATCCGTGGTGCGGTCGAATTTTTATTATGTCGTTTAGATTTTGTTTCACAATCGATTAAAAAGGACTATGGATTAAAGCATTTAATGTCAATGGCCATTCTAAGCTGAATGTCCCTGCTCTCGTCAGATCGCAGAAGTTACACAGCTTAAGGCCTCACTAGTACCAGTGTGGGAGACTGTTTGGGAATCCGTGGTGCGGTTGACTTTTTATTATGTTGTTTAGATTTTGTTTCACAATAGATTAAATAGGACTATGGATTAAGGCTTTTAATGTCAATGGCCATTCTAAGCTGAATGTGCCTGCTCTCGTCAGATCGCAGAAGTTACACAGCTTAAGGCCTCGCTAGTACCAGTGTGGGAGACTGTCTGGGAATCCGTGGTGCGGTTGTCTTTTTATTATGTTGTTTAGATTTTGTTTCACAATCGATTAAAAAGGACTATGGATTAAAGCATTTAATGTCAATGGCCATTCTAAGCTGAATGTCCCTGCTCTCGTCAGATCGCAGAAGTTACACAGCTTAAGGCCTCGCTAGTACCAGTGTGGGAGACTGTCTGGGAATCCGTGGTGCGGTTGACTTTTTTTTATGTTGTTTAGATTTTGTTTCACAATAGATGAAATAGGACTATGGATTAAGGCTTTCAATGTCAATGGCCATTCTAAGCTGAATGTACCTGCTCTCGTCAGATCGCAGAAGTTACACAGCTTAAGGCCTCGCTAGTACTAGTGTGGGAGACTGTCTGGGAATCCGTGGTGCGGTTGACTTTTTATTATGTCGTTTAGATTTTGTTTCACAATCGATTAAAAAGGACTATGGATTAAAGCATTTAGTGTCAACGGCAATGGCAATTCTAAGCTGAATGTGCCTGCTCTCGTTAGATCGCAGAAGTTACTCAGCTTAACGCCTCACTAGTACCAGTGTGGGAGACTGTCTGGGAATCCGTGGTGTGGTTGACTTTTTATTATGTCGTTAAGATTTAGTTTCACAATAGATTAAATAGGACTATGGATTAAAGCATTTAACGTCAATGGCCATTCTAAGCTGAATGTGCCTGCTCTCGTCAGATCGCAGAAGTTACACAGCTTAAGGCCTCGCTAGTACCAGTGTGGGAGACTGTCTGGGAATCCGTGGTGCGGTTGAATTTTTATTATGTCGTTTAGATTTTGTTTCACAATCGATTAAAAAGGACTATGGATTAAAGCATTTAATGTCAATGGCCATTCTAAGCTGAATGTCCCTGCTCTCGTCAGATCGCAGAAGTTACACAGCTTAAGGCCTTGCTAGTACCAGTGTGGGAGACTGTCTGGGAATCCGTGGTGCGGTTGACTTTTTATTATGTCGTTTAGATTTTGTTTCACAATCGATTAAAAAGGACTATGGATGAAAAGCATTTAATGTCAATGGCCATTCTAAGCTGAATGTGCCTGCTCTCGTCAGATCGCAGAAGTTACACAGCTTAAGGCCTTGCTAGTACCAGTGTGGGAGACTGTCTGGGAATCCGTGGTGCGGTTGCATTTTTATTATGTCGTTTAGATTTTGTTTCACAATAGATTAAATAGGACTATGGATTAAAGCATTTAACGTCAGTGGCCATTCTAAGCTGAATGTGCCTGCTCTCGTCAGAACGCAGAAGTTACACAGCTTAAAGCCTCGCTAGTACCAGTGTTGGAGACTGTCTGGGAATCCGTGGTGCGGTTGACTTTTTATTATGTCGTTTAGATTTTGTTTCACAATCGATTAAAAAGGACTATGGATTAAGCATTTAATGTCAATGGCCATTCTAAGCTGAATGTCCCTGCTCTCGTCAGATCGCAGAAGTTACACAGCTTAAGGCCTCGCTAGTACCAGTGTGGGAGACTGTCTGGGAATCCGTGGTGCGGTTGACTTTTTATTATGTTGTTTAGATTTTGTTTCACAATAGATTAAATAGAACTATGGATTAAGGCTTTTAATGTCAATGGCCATTCTAAGCTGAATGTGCCTGCTCTCGTCAGATCGCAGAAGTTACACAGCTTAAGGCCTCGCTAGTACCAGTGTGGGAGACTGTCTGGGAATCCGTGGTGCGGTTGACTTTTTATTATGTTGTTTAGATTTTGTTTCACAATAGATTAAATAGGACTATGGATTAAGGCTTTTAATGTCAATGGCCATTCTAAGCTGAATGTGCCTGCTCTCGTCAGATCGCAGAAGTTACACAGCTTAAGGCCTCGCTAGTACCAGTGTGGGAGACTGTCTGGGAATCCGTGGTGCGGTTGACTTTTTATTATGTCGTTTAGATTTTGTTTCACAATCGATTAAAAAGGACTATGGATTAAAGCCTTTAATGTCAATGGCCATTCTAAGCTGGATGTGCCTGCTCTCGTTAGATCGCAGAAGTTACACAGCTTAACGCCTCGATAGTACCAGTGTGGGAGACTGTCTGGGAATCCGTGGTGCGGTTGACTTTTTATTATGTCGTTTAGATTTTGTTTCACAATAGATTAAATAGGACTATGGATTAAAGCATTTTACGTCAATGGCCATTCTAAACTGAATGTGCCTGCTCTCGTCAGATCGCAGAAGTTACACAGCTTAAGGCCTCGTTAGTACCAGTGTGGGAGACTGTCTGGGAATCCGTGGTGCGGTTGACTTTTTATTATGTTGTTTAGATTTTGTTTCACAATCGATTAAAAAGGACTATGGATTAACGCATTTAATGTCAATGGCCATTCTAAGCTGAATGTGCCTGCTCTCGTCAGATCGCAGAAGTTACACAGCTTAAGGCCTCGCTAGTACCAGTGTGGGAGACAGTCTGGGAATCCGTGGTGCGGTTGACTTTTTATTATGTCGTTTAGATTTTGTTTCACAATCGATTAAAAAGGACTATGAATTAAAGCATTTAATGTCAATGGCCATTCTAAGCTGAATGTGCCTGCTCTCGTTAGATCGCAGAAGTTACACAGCTTAACGCCTCGCTAGTACCAGTGTGGGAGACTGTCTGGGAATCCGTGGTGCGGTTGACTTTTTATTATGTCGTTTAGATTTTGTTTCACAATAGATTAAATAGGACTATGGATTAAAGCATTTAACGTCAATGGCCATTCTAAGCTGAATGTGCCTGCTCTCGTCAGATCGCAGAAGTTACACAGCTTAAGGCCTCGCTAGTACCAGTGTGGGAGACAGTCTGGGAATCCGTGGTGCGGTTGAATTTTTATTATGTTGTTTAGATTTTGTTTCACAATCGATTAAAAAGGACTATGGATTAAAGCATTTAATGTCAATGGCCATTCTAAGCTGAATGTCCCTGTTCTCGTCAGATCGCAGAAGTTACACAGCTTAAGGCCTCGCTAGTACCAGTGTGGGAGACTGTCTGGGAATCCGTGGTGCGGTTGACTTTTTATTATGTCGTTTAGATTTTGTTTCACAATCGATTAAAAAGGACTATGGATTAAAGCATGTAATGTCAATGGCCATTCTAAGCTGAATGTGCCTGCTCTCGTTAGATCGCAGAAGTTACACAGCTTAACGCCTCGCTAGTACCAGTGTGGGAGACTGTCTGGGAATCCGTGGTGCGGTTGACTTTTTATTATGTCGTTTAGATTTTGTTTCACAATAGATTAAATAGGACTATGGATTAAAGCATTTAACGTCAATGGCCATTCTAAGCTGAATGTGCCTGCTCTCGTCAGATCGCAGAAGTTACACAGCTTAAGGCCTCGCTAGTACCAGTGAGGGAGACTGTCTGGGAATCCGTGGTGCGGTTGAATTTTTATTATGTCGTTTTGATTTTGTTTCACAATCGATTAAAAAGGACTATGGATTAAAGCATTTAATGTCAATGGCCATTCTAAGCTGAATGTCCCTGCTCTCGTCAGATCGCAGAAGTTACACAGCTTAAGGCCTCGCTAGTAACAGTGTGGGAGACTGTCTGGGAATCCGTGGTGCGGTTGACTTTTTATTATGTCGTTTAGATTTTGTTTCACAATCGATTAAAAAGGACTATGGATTAAAGCATTTAATGTCAATGGCCATTCTAAGCTGAATGTGTCTGCTCTCGTCAGATCGCAGAAGTTACACAGCTTAAGGCCTCGCTAGTACCAGTGTGGGAGACTGTCTGGGAATCCGTGGTGCGGTTGACTTTTTATTATGTCGTTTAGATTTTGTTTCACAATCGATTAAAAAGGACTATGGATTAAAGCATTTAATGTCAATGGCCATTCTAAGCTAAATGTGCCTGCTCTCGTTAGATCGCAGAAGTTACACAGCTTAACGCCTCGCTAGTACCAGTGTGGGAGACTGTCTGGGAATCCGTGGTGCGGATGACTTTTTATTATGTCGTTTAGATTTTGTTTCACAATCGATTAAAAAGGACTATGGATTAAACGACAATGGCCATTCTAAGCTGAATGTGCCTGCTCTCGTCAGAACGCCGAAGTTACACAGTTTAAGGCCTCGCTAGTACCAGTGTGGGAAACTGTCTGGGAATCCGTGGTGCGGTTGACTTTTTATTATGTTGTTTAGATTTTGTTTCACAATCGATTAAAAAGGACTATGGATTAAAGCATTTAATGTCAATGGCCATTCTAAGCTGAATGTGCCTGCTCTCGTCAGACTGCAGAAGTTACACAGCTTAAGGCCTCGCTAGTACCAGTGTGGGAGACTGTCTGGGAATCCGTGGTGCGGTTGACTTTTTATTATGTTGTTTAGATTTTGTTTCACAATAGATTAAATAGGACTATGGATTAAGGCTTTTAATGGCAATGGCCATTCTAAGCTGAATGTGCCTGCTCTCGTCAGATCGCAGAAGTTACACAGCTTAAGGCCTCGCTAGTACCAGTGTGGGAGACTGTCTGGGAATCCGTGGTGCGGTTGACTTTTTATTATGTCGTTTAGATTTTGTTTCACAATAGATTAAATAGGACTATGGATTAAAGCATTTTACATCAATGGCCATTCTAAGCTGAATGTGCCTGCTCTCGTCAGATCGCAGAAGTTACACAGCTTAAGGCCTCGCTAGTACCATTGTGGGAGACTGTCTGGGAATCCGTGGTGCGGTCGAATTTTTATTATGTCGTTTAGATTTTGTTTCACAATCGATTAAAAAGGACTATGGATTAAAGCATTTAACGTCAATGGCCATTCTAAGCTGAATGTCCCTGCTCTCGTCAGATCGCAGAAGTTACACAGCTTAAGGCCTCGCTAGTACCAGTGTGGGAGACTGTCTGGGAATCCGTGGTGCGGTTGACTTTTTATTATGTCGTTTAGATTTTGTTTCACAATCGATTAAAAAGGACTATGGATTAAAGCATTTAATGTCAATGGCCATTCTAAGCTGAATGTGCCTGCTCTCGTCAGATCGCAGAAGTTACACAGCTTAAGGCCTCGCTAGTACCAGTGTGGGAGACTGTCTGGGAATCCGTGGTGCAGTTGACTTTTTATTATGTCGTTTAGATTTTGTTTCACAATAGATTAAATAGGACTATGGATTAAAGCATTTAACGTCAATGGCCATTCTAAGCTGAATGTGCCTGCTCTCGTCAGATCGCAGAAGTTACACAGCTTAAGGCCTCGCTAGTACCAGTGTGGGAGACTGTCTGGGAATCCGTGGTGCGGTTGAATTTTTATTATGTCGTTTAGATTTTGTTTCACAATCGATTAAAAAGGACTATGGATTAAAGCATTTAATGTCAATGGCCATTCTAAGATGAATGTCCCTGCTCTCGTCAGATCGCAGAAGTTACACAGCTTAAGGCCTCGCTAGTACCAGTGTGGGAGACTGTCTGGGAATCGGTGGTGCGGTTGACTTTTTATTATGTCGTTTAGATTTTGTTTCACAATCGATTAAAAAGGACTATGGATTAAAGCATTGAATGTCAATGGCCATTCTAAGCTGAATGTGCCTGCTCTCGTTAGATCGCAGAAGTTACGCAGCTTAACGCCTCGCTAGTACCAGTGTGGGAGACTGTCTGGGAATCCGTGGTGCGGTTGACTTTTTATTATGTCGTTTAGATTTTGTTTCACAATCGATTAAAAAGGACTATGGATTAAAGCATTGAATGTCAATGGCCATTCTAAGCTGAATGTGCCTGCTCTCGTTAGATCGCAGAAGTTACGCAGCTTAACGCCTCGCTAGTACCAGTGTGGGAGACTGTCTGGGAATCCGTGGTGCAGTTGACTTTTTATTATGTCGTTTAGATTTTGTTTCACAATAGATTAAATAGGACTATGGATTAAAGCATTTAACGTCAATGGCCATTCTAAGCTGAATGTGCCTGCTCTCGTCAGATCGCAGAAGTTACACAGCTTAAGGCCTCGCTAGTACCAGTGTGGGAGACTGTCTGGGAATCCGTGGTGCGGTTGAATTTTTATTATGTCGTTTAGATTTTGTTTCACAATCGATTAAAAAGGACTATGGATTAAAGCATTTAATGTCAATGGCCATTCTAAGCTGAATGTCCCTGCTCTCGTCAGATCGCAGAAGTTACACAGCTTAAGGCCTCGCTAGTACCAGTGTGGGAGACTGTCTGGGAATCCGTGGTGCGGTTGACTTTTTATTATGTTGTTTAGATTTTGTTTCACAATAGATTAAATAGGACTATGGATTAAGGCTTTTAATGTCAATGGCCATTCTAAGCTGAATGTGCCTGCTCTCGTCAGATCGCAGAAGTTACACAGCTTAAGGCCTCGCTAGTACCAGTGTGGGAGACTGTCTGGGAATCCGTGGTGCGGTTGACTTTTTATTATGTCGTTTAGATTTTGTTTCACAATCGATTAAAAAGGACTATGGATTAAAGCCTTTAATGTCAATGGCCATTCTAAGCTGAATGTCCCTGCTCTCGTCAGATCGCAGAAGTTACACAGCTTAAGGCCTCGCTAGTACCAGTGTGGGAGACTGTCTGGGAATCCGTGGTGCGGTTGACTTTTATTATGTCGTTTAGATTTTGTTTCACAATCGATTAAAAAGGACTATGGATTAAAGCATTTAATGTCAATGGCCATTCTAAGCTGAATGTGCCTGCTCTCGTCAGATCGCAGAAGTTACACAGCTTAAGGCCTCGCTAGTACCAGTGTGGGAGACTGTCTGGGAATCAGTGGTGCGGTTGACTTTTTATTATGTCGTTTAGATTTTGTTTCACAATCGATTAAAAAGGACTATGGATTAAAGCATTTAATGTCAATGGCCATTCTAAGCTGAATGTGCCTGCTCTCGTCAGATCGCAGAAGTTACACAGCTTAAGGCCTCGCTAGTACCAGTGTGGGAGACTGTCTGGGAATCCGTGGTGCGGTTGACTTTTTATTATGTCGTTTAGATTTTGTTTCACAATCGATTAAAAAGGACTATGGATTAAAGCATTTAATGTCAATGGCCATTCTAAGCTGAATGTGCCTGCTCTCGTCAGATCGCAGAAGTTACACAGCTTAAGGCCTCGCTAGTACCAGTGTGGGAGACTGTCTGGGAATCCGTGGTGCGGTTGACTTTTTATTATGTCGTTTAGATTTTGTTTCACAATAGATTAAATAGGACTATGGATTAAAGCATTTCATGTCAATGGCCATTCTAAGCTGAATGTGCCTGCTCTCGTCAGAACGCAGAAGTTACACAGCTTAAGGCCTTGCTAGTACCAGTGTGGGAGACTGTCTGGGAATCCGTGGTGTGGTAGAATTTTTATTATGTCGTTTAGATTTTGTTTCACAATCGATTAAAAAGGACTATGGATTAAAGCATTTAATGTCATTGGCTATTCTAAGCTGAAAGTCCCTGCTCTCGTCAGATCGCAGAAGTTACACAGCTTAAGGCCTCGCTAGTACCAGTGTGGGAGACTGTCTGGGAATCCGTGGTGCGGTTGAATTTTTATTATGTCGTTTAGATTTTGTTTCACAATAGATTAAATAGGACTATGGATTAAAGCATTTAACATCAATGGCCATTCTAAGCTGAATGTGCCTGCTCTCGTCAGATCGCAGAAGTTACACAGCTTAAGGCCTCGCTAGTACCAGTGTGGGAGACTGTCTGGGAATCCGTGGTGCGGTCTAATTTTTATTATGTCGTTTAGATTTTGTTTCACAATCGATTAAAAAGGACTATGGATTAAAGCATTTAATGTCAATGGCCATTCTAAGCTGAATGTCCCTGCTCTCGTCAGATCGCAGAAGTTACACAGCTTAAGGCCTCGCTTGTACCAGTGTGGGAGACTGTCTGGGAATCCGTGGTGCGGTTGACTTTTTATTATGTCGTTTAGATTTTGTTTCACAATCGATTAAAAAGGACTATGGATTAAAGCATTTAATGTCAATGGCCGTTCTAAGCTGAATGTGCCTGCTCTCGTCAGATCGCAGAAGTTACACAGCTTAAGGCCTCGCTAGTACCAGTGTGGGAGACTGTCTGGGAATCCGTGGTGCGGTTGACTTTTTATTATGTCGTTTAGATTTTGTTTCACAATCGATTAAAAAGGACTATGGATTAAAGCATTTAATGTCAATGGCCATTCTAAGCTGAATGTGCCTGCTCTTGTCAGATCGCAGAAGTTACACAGCTTAAGGCCTCGCTAGTACCAGTGTGGGAGACTGTCTGGGAATCCGGGGTGTGGTTGACTTTTTATTATGTCGTTTAGATTTTGTTTCACAATAGATTAAATAGGACTATGGATTAAAGCATTTCAAGTCAATGGCCATTCTAAGCTGAATGTGCCTGCTCTCGTCAGAACGCAGAAGGTACACAGCTTAAAGCCTCGCTAGTACCAGTGTGGGAGACTGTCTGGGAATCCGTGGTGCGGTTGCATTTTTATTATGTCGTTTAGATTTTGTTTCACAATCGATTAAAAAGGACTATGGATTAAAGCATTTAATGGCAATTGCCATTCTTAGCTGAAAGTCACTGCTCTCGTCAGATCGCAGAAGTTACACAGCTTAAGGCCTCGCTAGTACCAGTGTGGGAGACTGTCTGGGAATCCGTGGTGCGGTTGACTTTTTATTATGTTGTTTAGATTTTGTTTCACAATAGATTAAATAGGACTATGGATTAAGGCTTTTAATGTCAATGGCCATTCTAAGCTGAATGTGCCTGCTCTCGTCAGATCGCAGAAGTTACACAGCTTAAGGCCTCGCTAGTACCAGTGTGGGAGACTGTCTGGGAATCCGTGGTGCGGTTGACTTTTTATTATGTCGTTTAGATTTTGTTTCACAATAGATTAAATAGGACTGGATTAAAGCATTTAACGTCAATGGCCATTCTAAGCTGAATGTGCCTGCTCTCGTCAGATCGCAGAAGTTACACAGCTTAAGGCCTCGCTAGTACCAGTGTGGGAGACTGTCTGGGAATCCGTGGTGCGGTTGACTTTTTATTATGTCGTTTAGATTTTGTTTCACAATCAATTAAAAAGGACTATGGATTAAAGCCTTTAATGTCAATGGCGATTCTAAGCTGAAAGTCCCTGCTCTCGTCAGATTGCAGAAGTTACACAGCTTAACGCCTCGCTAGTACCAGTGTGGGAGACTGTCTGGGAATCCGTGGTGCGGTTGACTTTTTATTATGTCGTTTAGATTTTGTTTCACAATAGATTAAATAGGACTATGGATTAAAGCATTTGACGTCAATGGCCATTCTAAGCTGAATGTGCCTGCTCTCGTCAGATCGCAGAAGTTACACAGCTTAAGGCCTCGCTAGTACCAGTGTGGGAGACTGTCTGGGAATCCGTGGTGCGGTTGACTTTTTATTATGTCGTTTAGATTTTGTTTCACAATCGATTAAAAAGGACTATGGATTAAAGCATTTAATGTCAATGGCCATTCTAAGCTGAAAGTCCCTGCTCTCGTCAGATCGCAGAAGTTACACAGCTTAATGCCTCGCTAGTACCAGTGTGGGAGACTGTCTGGGAATCCGTGGTGCGTTTGACTTTTTATTATGTTGTTTAGATTTTGTTTCACAATAGATTAAATAGGACTATGGATTAAAGCATTTAACATCAATGGCCATTCTAAGCTGAATGTGCCTGCTCTCGTCAGATCGCAGAAGATACACAGCTTAAGGCCTCGCTAGTACCAGTGTGGGAGACTGTCTGGGAATCCGTGGTGCGGTTGACTTTTTATTATGTCGTTTAGATTTTGTTTCACAATCGATTAAAAAGGACTATGGATTAAAGCATTTAATGTCAATGGCCATTCTAAGCTGAATGTGCCTGCTCTCGTCAGATCGCAGAAGTTACACAGCTTAAGGCCTCGCTAGTACCAGTGTGGGAGACTGTCTGGGAATCCGTGGTGCGGTTGACTTTTTATTATGTCGTTTAGATTTTGTTTCACAATCGATTAAAAAGGACTATGGATTAAAGCATTTAATGTCAATGGCCATTCTAAGCTGAATGTGCCTGCTCTCGTCAGATCGTAGAAGTTACACAGCTTAAGGCCTCGCTAGTACCAGTGTGGGAGACTGTCTGGGAATCCGTGGTGCGGTTGACTTTTTATTATGTTGTTTAGATTTTGTTTCACAATAGATTAAATAGGACTATGGATTAAGGCTCTTAATGGCAATGGCCATTCTAAGCTGAATGTGCCTGCTCTCGTCAGATCGCTGAAGTTACACAGCTTAAGTCCTCGTTAGTACCAGTGTGGGAGACTGTCTGGGAATCCGTGGTGCGGTTGACTTTTCATTATGTCGTTTAGATTTTGTTTCACAATCGATTAAAAAGGACTATGGATTAAAGCATTTAATGTCAATGGCCATTCTAAGCTGAATGTGCCTGCTCTCGTTAGATCGCAGAAGTTACACAGCTTAACGCCTCGCTAGTACCAGTGTGGGAGACTGTCTGGGAATCCGTGGTGTTGTTGACTTTTTATTATGTCGTTTAGATTTTGTTTCACAATAGATTAAATAGGACTATGGATTAAAGCATTTAACGTCAATGGCCATTCTAAGCTGAATGTGCCTGCTCTCGTCAGATCGCAGAAGTTACACATCTTAAGGCCTCGCTAGTACCAGTGTGGGAGACTGTCTGGGAATCCGTGGTGCGGTTGACTTTTTATTATGTCGTTTAGATTTTGTTTCACAATCGATTAAAAAGGACTATGGATTAAAGCATTTAATGTCAATGGCCATTCTAAGCTGTATGTGCCTGCTCTCGTCAGATCGCAGAAGTTACACAGCTTAAGGCCTCGCTAGTACCAGTGTGGGAGACTGTCTGGGAATCCGTGGTGCGGTTGACTTTTTATTATGTCGTTTAGATTTTGTTTCACAATCGATTAAAAAGGACTATGGATTAAAACATTTAATGTCAATGGCCATTCTAAGCTGGATGTGCCTGCTCTCGTTAGATCGCAGAAGTTACACAGCTTAACGCCTCGCTAGTACCAGTGTGGGAGACTGTCTGGGAATCCGTGGTGCGGTTGACTTTTTATTATGTCGTTTAGATTTTGTTTCACAATCGATTAAAAAGGACTATGGATTAAAGCATTTAATGTCAATGGCCATTCTAAGCTGAATGTCCCTGCTGTCGTCAGATCGCAGAAGTTACACAGCTTAAGGCCTCGCTAGTACCAGTGTGGGAGACTGTCTGGGAATCCGTGGTGCGGTTGACTTTTTATTATGTCGTTTAGATTTTGTTTCACAATCGATTAAAAAGGACTATGGATTAAAGGATTTAATGTCAATGGCCATTCTAAGCTGAATGTGCCTGCTCTCGTCAGATCGCAGAAGTTACACAGCTTAAGGCCTCGCTAGTACCAGTGTGGGAGACTGTCTGTGAATCCGTGGTACGGTTGACTTTTTATTATGTTGTTTAGATTTTGTTTCACAATAGATTAAAAAGGACTATGGATTAAAGCATTGAATGTCAATGGCCATTCTAAGCTGAATGTGCCTGCTCTCGTTAGATCGCAGAAGTTACGCAGCTTAACGCCTCGCTAGTACCAGTGTGGGAGACTGTCTGGGAATCCGTGGTGCAGTTGACTTTTTATTATGTCGTTTAGATTTTGTTTCACAATAGATTAAATAGGACTATGGATTAAAGCATTTAACGTCAATGGCCATTCTAAGCTGAATGTGCCTGCTCTCGTCAGATCGCAGAAGTTACACAGCTTAAGGCCTCGCTAGTACCAGTGTGGGAGACTGTCTGGGAATCCGTGGTGCGGTTGAATTTTTATTATGTCGTTTAGATTTTGTTTCACAATCGATTAAAAAGGACTATGGATTAAAGCATTTAATGTCAATGGCCATTCTAAGATGAATGTCCCTGCTCTCGTCAGATCGCAGAAGTTACACAGCTTAAGGCCTCACTAGTACCAGTGTGGGAGACTGTCTGGGAATCCGTGGTGCGGTTGACTTTTTATTATGTCGTTTAGATTTTGTTTCACAATCGATTAAAAAGGACTATGGATTAAAGCATTGAATGTCAATGGCCATTCTAAGCTGAATGTGCCTGCTCTCGTTAGATCGCAGAAGTTACGCAGCTTAACGCCTCGCTAGTACCAGTGTGGGAGACTGTCTGGGAATCCGTGGTGCAGTTGACTTTTTATTATGTCGTTTAGATTTTGTTTCACAATAGATTAAATAGGACTATGGATTAAAGCATTTAACGTCAATGGCCATTCTAAGCTGAATGTGCCTGCTCTCGTCAGATCGCAGAAGTTACACAGCTTAAGGCCTCGCTAGTACCAGTGTGGGAGACTGTCTGGGAATCCGTGGTGCGGTTGAATTTTTATTATGTCGTTTAGATTTTGTTTCACAATCGATTAAAAAGGACTATGGATTAAAGCATTTAATGTCAATGGCCATTCTAAGCTGAATGTCCCTGCTCTCGTCAGATCGCAGAAGTTACACAGCTTAAGGCCTCGCTAGTACCAGTGTGGGAGACTGTCTGGGAATCCGTGGTGCGGTTGACTTTTTATTATGTTGTTTAGATTTTGTTTCACAATAGATTAAATAGGACTATGGATTAAGGCTTTTAATGTCAATGGCCATTCTAAGCTGAATGTGCCTGCTCTCGTCAGATCGCAGAAGTTACACAGCTTAAGGCCTCGCTAGTACCAGTGTGGGAGACTGTCTGGGAATCCGTGGTGCGGTTGACTTTTTATTATGTCGTTTAGATTTTGTTTCACAATCGATTAAAAAGGACTATGGATTAAAGCCTTTAATGTCAATGGCCATTCTAAGCTGGATGTGCCTGCTCTCGTTAGATCGCAGAAGTTACACAGCTTAACGCCTCGATAGTACCAGTGTGGGAGACTGTCTGGGAATCCGTGGTGCGGTTGACTTTTTATTATGTCGTTTAGATTTTGTTTCACAATAGATTAAATAGGACTATGGATTAAAGCATTTTACGTCAATGGCCATTCTAAACTGAATGTGCCTGCTCTCGTCAGATCGCAGAAGTTACACAGCTTAAGGCCTCGCTAGTACCATTGTGGGAGACTGTCTGGGAATCCGTGGTGCGGTCGAATTTTTATTATGTCGTTTAGATTTTGTTTCACAATCGATTAAAAAGGACTATGGATTAAAGCATTTAACGTCAATGGCCATTCTAAGCTGAATGTCCCTGCTCTCGTCAGATCGCAGAAGTTACACAGCTTAAGGCCTCGCTAGTACCAGTGTGGGAGACTGTCTGGGAATCCGTGGTGCGGTTGAATTTTTATTATGTCGTTTAGATTTTGTTTCACAATCGATTAAAAAGGACTATGGATTAAAGCTTTTAATGTCAATGGCCATTCTAAGCTGAATGTGCCTGCTCTCGTCAGATCGCAGAAGTTACACAGCTTAAAGCCTCGCTAGTACCAGTGTGGGAGACTGTCTGGGAATCCGTGGTGCGGTTGACTTTTTATTATGTCGTTTAGATTTTGTTTCACAATAGATTAAATAGGACTATGGATTAAAGCATTTAATGTCAATGGCCATTCTAAGCTGAATGTCCCTGCTCTCGTCAGATCGCAGAAGTTACACAGCTTAAGGCCTCGCTAGTACCAGTGTGGGAGACTGTCTGGGAATCCGTGGTGCGGTTGACTTTTTATTATGTCGTTTAGATTTTGTTTCACAATCGATTAAAAAGGACTATAAATTAAAGCATTTAATGTCAATGGCCATTCTAAGCTGAATGTGCCTGCTCTCGTCAGATCGTAGAAGTTACACAGCTTAAGGCCTCGCTAGTACCAGTGTGGGAGACTGTCTGGGAATCCGTGGTGCGGTTGACTTTTTATTATGTTGTTTAGATTTTGTTTCACAATAGATTAAATAGGACTATGGATTAAGGCTCTTAATGGCAATGGCCATTCTAAGCTGAATGTGCCTGCTCTCGTCAGATCGCTGAAGTTACACAGCTTAAGTCCTCGTTAGTACCAGTGTGGGAGACTGTCTGGGAATCCGTGGTGCGGTTGACTTTTCATTATGTCGTTTAGATTTTGTTTCACAATCGATTAAAAAGGACTATGGATTAAAGCATTTAATGTCAATGGCCATTCTAAGCTGAATGTGCCTGCTCTCGTTAGATCGCAGAAGTTACACAGCTTAACGCCTCGCTAGTACCAGTGTGGGAGACTGTCTGGGAATCCGTGGTGTTGTTGACTTTTTATTATGTCGTTTAGATTTTGTTTCACAATAGATTAAATAGGACTATGGATTAAAGCGTTTAACGTCAATGGCCATTCTAAGCTGAATGTGCCTGCTCTCGTCAGATCGCAGAAGTTACACATCTTAAGGCCTCGCTAGTACCAGTGTGGGAGACTGTCTGGGAATCCGTGGTGCGGTTGACTTTTTATTATGTCGTTTAGATTTTGTTTCACAATCGATTAAAAAGGACTATGGATTAAAGCATTTAATGTCAATGGCCATTCTAAGCTGTATGTGCCTGCTCTCGTCAGATCGCAGAAGTTACACAGCTTAAGGCCTCGCTAGTACCAGTGTGGGAGACTGTCTGGGAATCCGTGGTGCGGTTGACTTTTTATTATGTCGTTTAGATTTTGTTTCACAATCGATTAAAAAGGACTATGGATTAAAACATTTAATGTCAATGGCCATTCTAAGCTGGATGTGCCTGCTCTCGTTAGATCGCAGAAGTTACAAAGCTTAACGCCTCGCTAGTACCAGTGTGGGAGACTGTCTGGGAATCCGTGGTGCGGTTGACTTTTTATTATGTCGTTTAGATTTTGTTTCACAATCGATTAAAAAGGACTATGGATTAAAGCATTTAATGTCAATGGCCATTCTAAGCTGAATGTCCCTGCTGTCGTCAGATCGCAGAAGTTACACAGCTTAAGGCCTCGCTAGTACCAGTGTGGGAGACTGTCTGGGAATCCGTGGTGCGGTTGACTTTTTATTATGTCGTTTAGATTTTGTTTCACAATCGATTAAAAAGGACTATGGATTAAAGGATTTAATGTCAATGGCCATTCTAAGCTGAATGTGCCTGCTCTCGTCAGATCGCAGAAGTTACACAGCTTAAGGCCTCGCTAGTACCAGTGTGGGAGACTGTCTGTGAATCCGTGGTACGGTTGACTTTTTATTATGTTGTTTAGATTTTGTTTCACAATAGATTAAAAAGGACTATGGATTAAAGCATTGAATGTCAATGGCCATTCTAAGCTGAATGTGCCTGCTCTCGTTAGATCGCAGAAGTTACGCAGCTTAACGCCTCGCTAGTACCAGTGTGGGAGACTGTCTGGGAATCCGTGGTGCAGTTGACTTTTTATTATGTCGTTTAGATTTTGTTTCACAATAGATTAAATAGGACTATGGATTAAAGCATTTAACGTCAATGGCCATTCTAAGCTGAATGTGCCTGCTCTCGTCAGATCGCAGAAGTTACACAGCTTAAGGCCTCGCTAGTACCAGTGTGGGAGACTGTCTGGGAATCCGTGGTGCGGTTGAATTTTTATTATGTCGTTTAGATTTTGTTTCACAATCGATTAAAAAGGACTATGGATTAAAGCATTTAATGTCAATGGCCATTCTAAGATGAATGTCCCTGCTCTCGTCAGATCGCAGAAGTTACACAGCTTAAGGCCTCACTAGTACCAGTGTGGGAGACTGTCTGGGAATCCGTGGTGCGGTTGACTTTTTATTATGTCGTTTAGATTTTGTTTCACAATCGATTAAAAAGGACTATGGATTAAAGCATTGAATGTCAATGGCCATTCTAAGCTGAATGTGCCTGCTCTCGTTAGATCGCAGAAGTTACGCAGCTTAACGCCTCGCTAGTACCAGTGTGGGAGACTGTCTGGGAATCCGTGGTGCAGTTGACTTTTTATTATGTCGTTTAGATTTTGTTTCACAATAGATTAAATAGGACTATGGATTAAAGCATTTAACGTCAATGGCCATTCTAAGCTGAATGTGCCTGCTCTCGTCAGATCGCAGAAGTTACACAGCTTAAGGCCTCGCTAGTACCAGTGTGGGAGACTGTCTGGGAATCCGTGGTGCGGTTGAATTTTTATTATGTCGTTTAGATTTTGTTTCACAATCGATTAAAAAGGACTATGGATTAAAGCATTTAATGTCAATGGCCATTCTAAGCTGAATGTCCCTGCTCTCGTCAGATCGCAGAAGTTACACAGCTTAAGGCCTCGCTAGTACCAGTGTGGGAGACTGTCTGGGAATCCGTGGTGCGGTTGACTTTTTATTATGTTGTTTAGATTTTGTTTCACAATAGATTAAATAGGACTATGGATTAAGGCTTTTAATGTCAATGGCCATTCTAAGCTGAATGTGCCTGCTCTCGTCAGATCGCAGAAGTTACACAGCTTAAGGCCTCGCTAGTACCAGTGTGGGAGACTGTCTGGGAATCCGTGGTGCGGTTGACTTTTTATTATGTCGTTTAGATTTTGTTTCACAATCGATTAAAAAGGACTATGGATTAAAGCCTTTAATGTCAATGGCCATTCTAAGCTGGATGTGCCTGCTCTCGTTAGATCGCAGAAGTTACACAGCTTAACGCCTCGATAGTACCAGTGTGGGAGACTGTCTGGGAATCCGTGGTGCGGTTGACTTTTTATTATGTCGTTTAGATTTTGTTTCACAATAGATTAAATAGGACTATGGATTAAAGCATTTTACGTCAATGGCCATTCTAAACTGAATGTGCCTGCTCTCGTCAGATCGCAGAAGTTACACAGCTTAAGGCCTCGCTAGTACCATTGTGGGAGACTGTCTGGGAATCCGTGGTGCGGTCGAATTTTTATTATGTCGTTTAGATTTTGTTTCACAATCGATTAAAAAGGACTATGGATTAAAGCATTTAACGTCAATGGCCATTCTAAGCTGAATGTCCCTGCTCTCGTCAGATCGCAGAAGTTACACAGCTTAAGGCCTCGCTAGTACCAGTGTGGGAGACTGTCTGGGAATCCGTGGTGCGGTTGAATTTTTATTATGTCGTTTAGATTTTGTTTCACAATCGATTAAAAAGGACTATGGATTAAAGCTTTTAATGTCAATGGCCATTCTAAGCTGAATGTGCCTGCTCTCGTCAGATCGCAGAAGTTACACAGCTTAAAGCCTCGCTAGTACCAGTGTGGGAGACTGTCTGGGAATCCGTGGTGCGGTTGACTTTTTATTATGTCGTTTAGATTTTGTTTCACAATAGATTAAATAGGACTATGGATTAAAGCATTTAATGTCAATGGCCATTCTAAGCTGAATGTCCCTGCTCTCGTCAGATCGCAGAAGTTACACAGCTTAAGGCCTCGCTAGTACCAGTGTGGGAGACTGTCTGGGAATCCGTGGTGCGGTTGACTTTTTATTATGTCGTTTAGATTTTGTTTCACAATCGATTAAAAAGGACTATAAATTAAAGCATTTAATGTCAATGGCCATTCTAAGCTGAATGTGCCTGCTCTCGTCAGATCGCAGAAGTTACACAGCTTAAGGCCTCGCTAGTATCAGTGTGGGAGACTGTCTGGGAATCCGTGGTGCGGTTGCCTTTTTACTATGTTGTTTAGATTTTGTTTCACAATAGATTAAATAGGACTATGGATTAAGGCTTCTAATGTCAAAGGCCATTCTAAGCTGAATGTGCCTGCTCTCGTCAGATCGCAGAAGTTACACAGCTTAAGGCCTCGCTAGTACCAGTGTGGGAGACTGTCTGGGAATCATGGTGCGGTTGCATTTTTATTATGTCGTTTAGATTTTGTTTCACAATCGATTAAAAAGGACTATGGATTAAAGCATTTAATGTCAATGGCCATTCTAAGCTGAATGTCCCTGCTCTCGTCAGATCGCAGAAGTTACACAGCTTAAGGCCTCGCTAGTACCAGTGTGGGAGACTGTCTGGGAATCCGTGGTGCGGTTGACTTTTATTATGTCGTTTAGATTTTGTTTCACAATCGATTAAAAAGGACTATGGATTAAAGCATTTAATGTCAATGGCCATTCTAAGCTGAATGTGCCTGCTCTCGTCAGATCGCAGAAGTTACACAGCTTAAGGCCTCGCTAGTACCAGTGTGGGAGACTGTCTGGGAATCAGTGGTGCTGTTGACTTTTTATTATGTCGTTTAGATTTTGTTTCACAATCGATTAAAAAGGACTATGGATTAAAGCATTTAATGTCAATGGCCATTCTAAGCTGAATGTGCCTGCTCTCGTCAGATCGCAGGAGTTACACAGCTTAAGGCCTCGCTAGTACCAGTGTGGGAGACTGTCTGGGAATCCGTGGTGCGGTTGACTTTTTATTATGTCGTTTAGATTTTGTTTCACAATCGATTAAAAAGGACTATGGATTAAAGCATTTAATGTCAATGGCCATTCTAAGCTGAATGTGCCTGCTTTCGTCAGATCGCAGAAGTTACACAGCTTAAGGCCTCGCTAGTACCAGTGTGGGAGACTGTCTGGGAATCCGTGGTGCGGTTGACTTTTTATTATGTCGTTTAGATTTTGTTTCACAATAGATTAAATAGGACTATGGATTAAAGCATTTCATGTCAATGGCCATTCTAAGCTGAATGTGCCTGCTCTCGTCAGAACGCAGAAGTTACACAGCTTAAGGCCTCGCTAGTACCAGTGTGGGAGACTGTCTGGGAATCCGTGGTGTGGTTGAATTTTTATTATGTCGTTTAGATTTTGTTTCACAATCGATTAAAAAGGACTATGGATTAAAGCATTTAATGTCATTGGCTATTCTAAGCTGAAAGTCCCTGCTCTCGTCAGATCGCAGAAGTTACACAGCTTAAGGCCTCGCTAGTACCAGTGTGGGAGACTGTCTGGGAATCCGTGGTGCGGTTGAATTTTTATTATGTCGTTTAGATTTTGTTTCACAATAGATTAAATAGGACTATGGATTAAAGCATTTAACATCAATGGCCATTCTAAGCTGAATGTGCCTGCTCTCGTCAGATCGCAGAAGTTACACAGCTTAAGGCCTCGCTAGTACCAGTGTGGGAGACTGTCTGGGAATCCGTGGTGCGGTCTAATTTTTATTATGTCGTTTAGATTTTGTTTCACAATCGATTAAAAAGGACTATGGATTAAAGCATTTAATGTCAATGGCCATTCTAAGCTGAATGTCCCTGCTCTCGTCAGATCGCAGAAGTTACACAGCTTAAGGCCTCGCTTGTACCAGTGTGGGAGACTGTCTGGGAATCCGTGGTGCGGTTGACTTTTTATTATGTCGTTTAGATTTTGTTTCACAATCGATTAAAAAGGACTATGGATTAAAGCATTTAATGTCAATGGCCGTTCTAAGCTGAATGTGCCTGCTCTCGTCAGATCGCAGAAGTTACACAGCTTAAGGCCTCGCTAGTACCAGTGTGGGAGACTGTCTGGGAATCCGTGGTGCGGTTGACTTTTTATTATGTCGTTAGATTTTGTTTCACAATCGATTAAAAAGGACTATGGATTAAAGCATTTAATGTCAATGGCCATTCTAAGCTGAATGTGCCTGCTCTTGTCAGATCGCAGAAGTTACACAGCTTAAGGCCTCGCTAGTACCAGTGTGGGAGACTGTCTGGGAATCCGGGGTGTGGTTGACTTTTTATTATGTCGTTTAGATTTTGTTTCACAATAGATTAAATAGGACTATGGATTAAAGCATTTCACGTCAATGGCCATTCTAAGCTGAATGTGCCTGCTCTCGTCAGAACGCAGAAGGTACACAGCTTAAAGCCTCGCTAGTACCAGTGTGGGAGACTGTCTGGGAATCCGTGGTGCGGTTGCATTTTTATTATGTCGTTTAGATTTTGTTTCACAATCGATTAAAAAGGACTATGGATTAAAGCATTTAATGGCAATTGCCATTCTAAGCTGAAAGTCCCTGCTCTCGTCAGATCGCAGAAGTTACACAGCTTAAGGCCTCGCTAGTACCAGTGTGGGAGACTGTCTGGGAATCCGTGGTGCGGTTGACTTTTTATTATGTTGTTTAGATTTTGTTTCACAATAGATTAAATAGGACTATGGATTAAGGCTTTTAATGTCAATGGCCATTCTAAGCTGAATGTGCCTGCTCTCGTCAGATCGCAGAAGTTACACAGCTTAAGGCCTCGCTAGTACCAGTGTGGGAGACTGTCTGGGAATCCGTGGTGCGGTTGACTTTTTATTATGTCGTTTAGATTTTGTTTCACAATAGATTAAATAGGACTGGATTAAAGCATTTAACGTCAATGGCCATTCTAAGCTGAATGTGCCTGCTCTCGTCAGATCGCAGAAGTTACACAGCTTAAGGCCTCGCTAGTACCAGTGTGGGAGACTGTCTGGGAATCCGTGGTGCGGTTGACTTTTTATTATGTCGTTTAGATTTTGTTTCACAATCGATTAAAAAGGACTATGGATTAAAGCCTTTAATGTCAATGGCGATTCTAAGCTGAAAGTCCCTGCTCTCGTCAGATTGCAGAAGTTACACAGCTTAACGCCTCGCTAGTACCAGTGTGGGAGACTGTCTGGGAATCCGTGGTGCGGTTGACTTTTTATTATGTCGTTTAGATTTTGTTTCACAATAGATTAAATAGGACTATGGATTAAAGCATTTGTCGTCAATGGCCATTCTAAGCTGAATGTGCCTGCTCTCGTCAGATCGCAGAAGTTACACAGCTTAAGGCCTCGCTAGTACCAGTGTGGGAGACTGTCTGGGAATCCGTGGTGCGGTTGACTTTTTATTATGTCGTTTAGATTTTGTTTCACAATCGATTAAAAAGGACTATGGATTAAAGCATTTAATGTCAATGGCCATTCTAAGCTGAAAGTCCCTGCTCTCGTCAGATCGCAGAAGTTACACAGCTTAATGCCTCGCTAGTACCAGTGTGGGAGACTGTCTGGGAATCCGTGGTGCGTTTGACTTTTTATTATGTTGTTTAGATTTTGTTTCACAATAGATTAAATAGGACTATGGATTAAAGCATTTAACATCAATGGCCATTCTAAGCTGAATGTGCCTGCTCTCGTCAGATCGCAGAAGATACACAGCTTAAGGCCTCGCTAGTACCAGTGTGGGAGACTGTCTGGGAATCCGTGGTGCGGTTGCCTTTTTATTATGTCGTTTAGATTTTGTTTCACAATCGATTAAAAAGGACTATGGATTAAAACATTTAATGTCAATGGCCATTCTAAGCTGAATGTGCCTGCTCTCGTCAGATCGCAGAAGTTACACAGCTTAAGGCCTCGCTAGTACCAGTGTGGGAGACTGTCTGGGAATCCGTGGTGCGGTTGACTTTTTATTATGTCGTTTAGATTTTGTTTCACAATCGATTAAAAAGGACTATGGATTAAAGCATTTAATGTCAATGGCCATTCTAAGCTGAATGTGCCTGCTCTCGTCAGATCGCAGAAGTTACACAGCTTAAGGCCTCGCTAGTACCAGTGTGGGAGACTGTCTGTGAATCCGTGGTGCGGTTGACTTTTTATTATGTTGTTTAGATTTTGTTTCACAATAGATTAAATAGGACTATGGATTAAGGCTCTTAATGGCAATGGCCATTCTAAGCTGAATGTGCCTGCTCTCGTCAGATCGCTGAAGTTACACAGCTTAAGGCCTCGTTAGTACCAGTGTGGGAGACTGTCTGGGAATCCGTGGTGCGGTTGACTTTTCATTATGTCGTTTAGATTTTGTTTCACAATCGATTAAAAAGGACTATGGATTAAAGCATTTAATGTCAATGGCCATTCTAAGCTGAATGTGCCTGCTCTCGTTAGATCGCAGAAGTTACACAGCTTAACGCCTCGCTAGTACCAGTGTGGGAGACTGTCTGGGAATCCGGGGTGTTGTTGACTTTTTATTATGTCGTTTAGATTTTGTTTCACAATAGATTAAATAGGACTATGGATTAAAGCATTTAACGTCAATGGCCATTCTAAGCTGAATGTGCCTGCTCTCGTCAGATCGCAGAAGTTACACATCTTAAGGCCTCGCTAGTACCAGTGTGGGAGACTGTCTGGGAATCCGTGGTGCGGTTGACTTTTTATTATGTCGTTTAGATTTTGTTTCACAATCGATTAAAAAGGACTATGGATTAAAGCATTTAATGTCAATGGGCATTCTAAGCTGTATGTGCCTGCTCTCGTCAGATCGCAGAAGTTACACAGCTTAAGGCCTCGCTAGTACCAGTGTGGGAGACTGTCTGGGAATCCGTGGTGCGGTTGACTTTTTATTATGTCGTTTAGATTTTGTTTCACAATCGATTAAAAAGGACTATGGATTAAAACATTTAATGTCAATGGCCATTCTAAGCTGGATGTGCCTGCTCTCGTTAGATCGCAGAAGTTACACAGCTTAACGCCTCGCTAGTACCAGTGTGGGAGACTGTCTGGGAATCCGTGGTGCGGTTGACTGTTTATTATGTCGTTTAGATTTTGTTTCACAATCGATTAAAAAGGACTATGGATTAAAGCATTTAATGTCAATGGCCATTCTAAGCTGAATGTCCCTGCTGTCGTCAGATCGCAGAAGTTACACAGCTTAAGGCCTCGCTAGTACCAGTGTGGGAGACTGTCTGGGAATCCGTGGTGCGGTTGACTTTTTATTATGTCGTTTAGATTTTGTTTCACAATCGATTAAAAAGGACTATGGATTAAAGGATTTAATGTCAATGGCCATTCTAAGCTGAATGTGCCTGCTCTCGTCAGATCGCAGAAGTTACACAGCTTAAGGCCTCGCTAGTACCAGTGTGGGAGACTGTCTGTGAATCCGTGGTACGGTTGACTTTTTATTATGTTGTTTAGATTTTGTTTCACAATAGATTAAAAAGGACTATGGATTAAAGCATTGAATGTCAATGGCCATTCTAAGCTGAATGTGCCTGCTCTCGTTAGATCGCAGAAGTTACGCAGCTTAACGCCTCGCTAGTACCAGTGTGGGAGACTGTCTGGGAATCCGTGGTGCAGTTGACTTTTTATTATGTCGTTTAGATTTTGTTTCACAATAGATTAAATAGGACTATGGATTAAAGCATTTAACGTCAATGGCCATTCTAAGCTGAATGTGCCTGCTCTCGTCAGATCGCAGAAGTTACACAGCTTAAGGCCTCGCTAGTACCAGTGTGGGAGACTGTCTGGGAATCCGTGGTGCGGTTGAATTTTTATTATGTCGTTTAGATTTTGTTTCACAATCGATTAAAAAGGACTATGGATTAAAGCATTTAATGTCAATGGCCATTCTAAGATGAATGTCCCTGCTCTCGTCAGATCGCAGAAGTTACACAGCTTAAGGCCTCGCTAGTACCAGTGTGGGAGACTGTCTGGGAATCCGTGGTGCGGTTGACTTTTTATTATGTCGTTTAGATTTTGTTTCACAATCGATTAAAAAGGACTATGGATTAAAGCATTGAATGTCAATGGCCATTCTAAGCTGAATGTGCCTGCTCTCGTTAGATCGCAGAAGTTACGCAGCTTAACGCCTCGCTAGTACCAGTGTGGGAGACTGTCTGGGAATCCGTGGTGCAGTTGACTTTTTATTATGTCGTTTAGATTTTGTTTCACAATAGATTAAATAGGACTATGGATTAAAGCATTTAACGTCAATGGCCATTCTAAGCTGAATGTGCCTGCTCTCGTCGGATCGCAGAAGTTACACAGCTTAAGGCCTCGCTAGTACCAGTGTGGGAGACTGTCTGGGAATCCGTGGTGCGGTTGAATTTTTATTATGTCGTTTAGATTTTGTTTCACAATCGATTAAAAAGGACTATGGATTAAAGCATTTAATGTCAATGGCCATTCTAAGCTGAATGTCCCTGCTCTCGTCAGATCGCAGAAGTTACACAGCTTAAGGCCTCGCTAGTACCAGTGTGGGAGACTGTCTGGGAATCCGTGGTGCGGTTGACTTTTTATTATGTTGTTTAGATTTTGTTTCACAATAGATTAAATAGGACTATGGATTAAGGCTTTTAATGTCAATGGCCATTCTAAGCTGAATGTGCCTGCTCTCGTCAGATCGCAGAAGTTACACAGCTTAAGGCCTCGCTAGTACCAGTGTGGGAGACTGTCTGGGAATCCGTGGTGCGGTTGACTTTTTATTATGTCGTTTAGATTTTGTTTCACAATCGATTAAAAAGGACTATGGATTAAAGCCTTTAATGTCAATGGCCATTCTAAGCTGGATGTGCCTGCTCTCGTTAGATCGCAGAAGTTACACAGCTTAACGCCTCGATAGTACCAGTGTGGGAGACTGTCTGGGAATCCGTGGTGCGGTTGACTTTTTATTATGTCGTTTAGATTTTGTTTCACAATAGATTAAATAGGACTATGGATTAAAGCATTTTACGTCAATGGCCATTCTAAGCTGAATGTGCCTGCTCTCGTCAGATCGCAGAAGTTACACAGCTTAAGGCCTCGCTAGTACCAGTGTGGGAGACTGTCTGGGAATCCGTGGTGCAGTTGACTTTTGATTATGTTGTTTCGATTTTGTTTCACAATCGATTAAAAAGGACTATGGATTAAAGCATTTAATGTCAATGGCCATTCTAAGCTGAATGTCCCTGCTCTCGTTAGATCGCAGAAGTTACATAGCTTAACGCCTCGCTAGTACCAGTGTGGGAGACTGTCTGGGAATCCGTGATGCGGTTGACTTTTTATTATGTCGTTTAGATTTTGTTTCACAATAGATTAAATAGGACTATGGATTAAAGCATTTAATGTCAATGGCCATTCTAAGCTGAATGTGCCTGCTCTCGTCAGATCGCAGAAGTTACACAGCTTAAGGCCTCGCTAGTACCAGTGTGGGAGACTGTCTGGGAATCCGTGGTGCGGTTTACTTTTTATTATGTCGTTTAGATTTTGTTTCACAATCGATTAAAAAGGACTATGGATTAAAGCATTTAATGTCAATGGCCATTCTAAGCTGTATGTGCCTGCTCTCGTTAGATCGCAGAAGTTACACAGCTTAACGCCTCGCTAGTACCAGTGTGGGAGACTGTCTGGGAATCCGTGGTGCGGTTGACTTTTTATTATGTCGTTTAGATTTTGTTTCACAATAGATTAAATAGGACTATGAATTAAAGCATTTAACGTCAATGGCCATTCTAAGCTGAATGTACCTGCTCTCGTCAGATTGCAGAAGTTACACAGCTTAAGGCCTCGCTAGTACCAGTGTGGGAGACTGTCTGGGAATCCGTGGTGCGGTTGACTTTTTATTATGTTGTTTAGATTTTGTTTCACAATAGATTAAATAGGACTATGGATTAAGGCTTTTAATGTCAATGGCCATTCTAAGCTGAGTGTGCCTGCTCTTGTTAGATCGCAGAAATTACATAGCTTAACGCCTCGCTAGTACCAGTGTGGGAGACTGTCTGGGAATCCGTGGTGCGGTTGACTTTTTATTATGTCGTTTAGATTTTGTTTCACAATAGATTAAATAGGACTATGGATTAAAGCATTTACCGTCAATGGCCATTCTAAGCTGAATGTGCCTGCTCTCGTCAGATCGCAGAAGTTACACAGCTTAAGGCCTCGCTAGTACCAGTGTGGGAGACTGTCTGGGAATCCGTGGTGCGGTTGAATTTTTATTATGTCGTTTAGATTTTGTTTCACAATCGATTAAAAAGGACTATGGATTAAAGCATTTAATGTCAATGGCCATTCTAAGCTGAATGCCCCTGCTCTCGTCAGATCGCAGAAGTTACACAGCCTAAGGCCTCGCTAGTACCAGTGTGGGAGACTGTCTGGGAATCCGTGGTGCGGTTGACTTTATATTATGTTGTTTCGATTTTGTTTCACAATCGATTAAAAAGGACTATGGATTAAAGCATTTGATGTCAATTGCCATTCTAAGCTGAATGTCCCTGCTCTCGTCAGATCGCAGAAGTTACACAGCTTAAGGCCTCACTAGTACCAGTGTGGGAGACTGTCTGGGAATCCGTGGTGCGGTTGACTTTTTATTATGTCGTTTAGATTTTGTTTCACAATAGATTAAATAGGACTATGGATTAAAGTATTTAACGTCAATGGCCATTCTAAGCTGAATGTGCCTGCTCTCGTCAGAACGCAGAAGTTACACAGCTTAAGGCCTCGCTAGTACCAGTGTGGGAGACTGTCTGGGAATCCGTGGTGCGCTTGCCTTTTTATTATGTTGTTTAGATTTTGTTTCACAATAGATTAAATAGGACTATGGATTAAGGCTTTCAATGTCAATGGCCATTCTAAGCTGAGTGTGCCTGCTCTCGTCAGATCGCAGAAGTTACACAGCTTAAGGCCTCGCTAGTACCAGTGTGGGTGACTGTCTGTGAATCCGTGGTGCGGTTGACTTCTTATTATGTCGTTTAGATTTTGTTTCACAATCGATTAAAAAGGACTATGGATTCAAGCATTTAATGTCAATGGCCATTCTAAGCTGAATGTGCCTGCTCTCGTTAGATCGCAGAAGTTACATAGCTTAACGCCTCGCTAGTACCAGTGTGGGAGACTGTCTGGGAATCCGTGATGCGGTTGACTTCTTATTATGTCGTTTATATTTTGTTTCACAATAGATTAAATAGGACTATGGATTAAAGCATTTAACGTCAATGGCCATTCTAAGCTGAATGTGCCTGCTCTCGTCAGATCGCAGAAGTTACACAGCGTAAGGCCTCGCTAGTACCAGTGTGGGAGACTGTCTGGGAATCCGTGGTGTGGTTGAATTTTTATTATGTCGTTTAGATTTTGTTTCACAATCGATTAAAAAGGACTATGGATTAAAGCACTTAAAGTCAATGGCCATTCTAAGCTGAATGTCCCTGCTCTAGTCAGATCGCAGAAGTTACATAGCCTAAGGCCTCGCTAGTAACAGTGTGGGAGACTGTCTGGGAATCCGTGGTGCTGTTGACTATTTATCATGTCGTTTAGATTTTGTTTCACAATAGATTAAATAGGACTATGGATTAAAGCATTTAGTGTCAATGGCCATTCTAAGCTGAATGTGCCTGCTCTCGTCAGAACGCAGAAGTTACACAGCTTAAGGCCTCGCTAGTACCAGTGTGGGAGACTGTCTGGGAATCCGTGATGCGGTTGACTTTTTATTATGTCGTTTAGATTTTGTTTCACAATAGATTAAATAGGACTATGGATTAAAGCATTTAACGTCAATGGCCATTCTAAGCTGAATGTGCCTGCTCTCGTCAGATCGCAGAAGTTACACAGCTTAAGGCCTCGCTAGTACCAGTGTGGGAGACTGTCTGGGAATCCGTGGTGCGGTTTACTTTTTATTATGTCGTTTAGATTTTGTTTCACAATCGATTAAAAAGGACTATGGATTAAAGCATTTAATGTCAATGGCCATTCTAAGCTGAATGTGCCTGCTCTCGTTAGGTCGCAGAAGTTACACAGCTTAACGCCTCGCTAGTACTAGTGTGGGAGACTGTCTGGGAATCCGTGGTGCGGTTGACTTTTTATTATGTTGTTTAGATTTTGTTTCACAATAGATTAAATAGGACTATGGATTAAGGCTTTTAATGTCAATGGCCATTCTAAGCTGAGTGTGCCTGCTCTCGTCAGATCGCATAAGATACACAGCTTAAGGCCTCGCTAGTACCAGTGTGGGAGACTGTCTGTGAATCCGTGGTGCGGTTGACTTCTTATTATGTCGTTTAGATTTTGTTTCACAATCGATTAAAAAGGACTATGGATTAAAGCATTTAATGTCAATGGCCATTCTAAGCTGAATGTGCCTGCTCTCGTTAGATCGCAGAAATTACATAGCTTAACGCCTCGCTAGTACCAGTGTGGGAGACTGTCTGGGAATCCGTGGTGCGGTTGACTTTTTATTATGTCGTTTAGATTTTGTTTCACAATAGATTAAATAGGACTATGGATTAAAGCATTTACCGTCAATGGCCATTCTAAGCTGAATGTGCCTGCTCTCGTCAGATCGCAGAAGTTACACAGCTTAAGGCCTCGCTAGTACCAGTGTGGGAGACTGTCTGGGAATCCGTGGTGCGGTTGAATTTTTATTATGTCGTTTAGATTTTGTTTCACAATCGATTAAAAAGGACTATGGATTAAAGCATTTAATGTCAATGGCCATTCTAAGCTGAATGCCCCTGCTCTCGTCAGATCGCAGAAGTTACACAGCCTAAGGCCTCGCTAGTACCAGTGTGGGAGACTGTCTGAGAATCCGTGGTGCGGTTGAGTTTTTATTATGTTGTTTCGATTTTGTTTCACAATCGATTAAAAAGGACTATGGATTAAAGCATTTAATGGCAATTGCCATTCTAAGCTGAATGTCCCTGCTCTCGTCAGATCGCAGAAGTTACACAGCTTAAGGCCTCACTAGTACCAGTATGGGAGACTGTCTGGGAATCCGTGGTGCGGTTGACTTTTTATTATGTCGTTTAGATTTTGTTTCACAATTGATTAAAAAGGACTATGGATTAAAGCATTTAATGTCAATGGCCATTCTAAGCTGAATGTGCCTGCTCTCGTCAGATCGCAGAAGTTACACAGCTTAAGGCCTCGCTAGTACCAGTGTGGGAGACTGTCTGGGAATCCGTGGTGCGCTTGACTTTTTATTATGTTGTTTAGATTTTGTTTCACAATAGATTAAATAGGACTATGGATTAAGGCTTTCAATGTCAATGGCCATTCTAAGCTGAGTGTGCCTGCTCTCGTCAGATCGCAGAAGTTACACATCTTAAGGCCTCGCTAGTACCAGTGTGGGTGACTGTCTGTGAATCCGTGGTGCGGTTGACTTCTTATTATGTCGTTTAGATTTTGTTTCACAATCGATTAAAAAGGACTATGGATTAAAGCATTTAATGTCAATGGCCATTCTAAGCTGAATGTGCCTGCTCTCGTTAGATCGCAGAAGTTACATAGCTTAACGCCTCGCTAGTACCAGTGTGGGAGACTGTCTGGGAATCCGTGGTGCGGTTGACTTTTTATCATGTCGTTTAGATTTTGTTTCACAATCGATTAAAAGGACTATGGATTAAAGCATTTAGGGTATGTTCACACGGCCAAATTTCAGACGTATACGAGGCGTATTATGCCTCGTTTTACGTCTGAAAATATGGCTACAATACGTCGGCAAACATCTGCCCATTCATTTGAATGGGTTTGCCGACGTACTGTGCAGACGACCTGTTATTTACGCGTCGTCGTTTGACAGCTGTCAAACGACGACTCGTAAAAATACAGCCTCGTCAAAAGAAGTGCAGGACACTTCTTTCAGACGTTTTTGGAGCTGTTTTCTCATAGACTCCAATGAAAACAGCTCCAAAAACGAGTTGGTAAAAAAATGAGTTGGTAAAAATGCGAGTTGGTAAAAAACGTCTGAAAAGCAGGGTCTGTTTTCCCTTGAAAACAGCTCTGGATTTTCAGACGTTTTGGTTGACTACGTGTGAACATACCCTCAGTGTCAATGGCCATTCTAAGCTGAATGTCCCTGCTTTCGTCAGATCGCAGAAGTTACACAGCTTAAGGCCTCGCTAGTACCAGTGTGGGAGACTGTCTGGGAATCCGTGGTGCGGTTGACTTTTTATTATGTCGTTTAGATTTTGTTTCACAATAGATTAAATAGGACTATGGATTAAAGCATTTAACGTCAATGGCCATTCTAAGCTGAATGTGCCTGCTCTCGTCAGAACGCAGAAGTTACACAGCTTAAGGCCTCGCTCGTACCAGTGTGGGAGACTGTCTGGGAATCCGTGGTGCGGTTGAATTTTTATTATGTCGTTTAGATTTTGTTTCACAATCGATTAAAAAGGACTATGGATTAAAGCATTTAATGTCAATGGCCATTCTAAGCTGAATGTGCCTGCTCTCGTCAGATCGCAGAAGTTACACAACTTAAGGCCTCGCTAGTACGAGTGTGGGAGACTGTCTGGGAATCCGTGGTGCGGTTGACTTTTTATTATGTTGTTTAGATTTTGTTTCACAATAGATTAAATAGGACTATGGATTAAGGCTTTTAATGTCAATGGCCATTCTAAGCTGAATGTGCCTGCTCTCGTCAGATCGCAGAAGTTACACAGCTTAAGGCCTCGCTAGTACCAGTGTGGGAGACTGTCTGGGAATCCGTGGTGCGGTTGACTTTTTATTATGTCGTTTAGATTTTGTTTCACAATCGATTAAAAAGGGCTATGGATTAAAGCATTTAATGTCAATGGCCATTCTAAGCTGAATGTCCCTGCTCTCGTCAGATCGCAGAAGTTACACAGCTTAAGGCCTCGCTAGTACCAGTCTGGGAGACTGTCTGGGAATCCGTGGTGCGGTTGACTTTTTATTATGTCGTTTAGATTTTGTTTCACAATCGATTAAAAAGGACTATGGATTAAAGCATTTAATGTCAATGGCCATTCTAAGCAGAATGTGCCTGCTCTCGTCAGATCGCAGAAGTTACACAGCTTAAGGCCTCGCTAGTACCACTGTGGGAGACTGTCTGGGAATCCGTGGTGTGGTTGACTTTTTATTATGTCGTTTAGATTTTGTTTCACAATCGATTAAAAAGGACTATGGATTAAAGCATTTAATGTCAATGGCCATTCTAAGCTGAATGTGCCTGCTCTCGTCAGATCGCAGAAGTTACACAGCTTAAGGCCTCGCTAGTACCAGTGTGGGAGACTGTCTGGGAATCCGTGGTGCGGTTGACTTTTTATTATGTCGTTTAGATTTTGTTTCACAATAGATTAAATAGGACTATGGATTAAAGCATTTAACGTCAATGGCCATTCTAAGCTGAATGTGCCTGCTCTCGTCAGAACGCAGAAATTACACAGCTTAAGGCCTCGCTAGTACCAGTGTGGGAGACTGTCTGGGAATCCGTGGTGCGGTTGAATTTTTATTATGTCGTTTAGATTTTGTTTCACAATCGATTAAAAAGGACTATGGATTAAAGCATTTATTGTCAATGGCCATTCTAAGCTGAATGTGCCTGCTCTCGTTAGATCGCAGAAGTTACATAGCTTAACGCCTCGCTAGTACCAGTGTGGGAGAATGTCTGGGAATCCGTGGTGCGGTTGACTTTTTATTATGTCGTTTAGATTTTGTTTCACAATAGATTAAATAGGACTATGGATTAAAGCATTTAACGTCAATGGCCATTCTAAGCTGAATGTGCCTCCGCTCGTCAGATCACAGAAGTTACACAGCTTAAGGCCTCGCTAGTACCAGTGTGGGAGACTGTCTGGGAATCCGTGGTGCGGTTGAATTTTCATTATGTCGTTTAGATTTTGTTTCACAATAGATTAAATAGGACTATGGATTAAAGCATTTAACGTCAATGCCCATTCTAAGCTGAATGTGCCTGCGCTCGTCAGATCGCAGAAGTTACACAGCTTAAGGCCTCGCTAGTACCAGTGTGGGAGACTGTCTGGGAATCCGTGGTGCGGTTGACTTTTCATTATGTCGTTTAGATTTTGTTTCACAATCGATTAAAAAGGACTATGGATTAAAGCATTTAATGTCAATGGCCATTCTAAGCTGAATGTCCCTGCTCTCGTCAGATCGCAGAAGTTACACAGCTTAAGGCCTCGCTAGTACCAGTGTGGGAGACTGTCTGGGAATCCGTGGTGCGGTTGTCTTTTTATTATGTCGTTTAGATTTTGTTTCACAATCGATTAAAAAGGACTATGGATTAAAGAATTTAATGTCAATGGCCATTCTAAGCTGAATGTGCCTGCTCTCGTCAGATCGCAGAAGTTACACAGCTTAAGGCCTCGCTAGTACCAGTGTGGGAGACTGTCTGGGAATCCGTGGTGCGGTTGACTTTTTATTATGTCGTTTAGATTTTGTTTCACAATAGATTAAATAGGACTATGGATTAAAGCATTTAAAGTCAATGGCCATTCTAAACTGAATGTGCCTGCTCTCGTCAGAACGCAGAAATTACACAGCTTAACGCCTCGCTAGTACCAGTGTGGGAGACTGTCTGGGAATCCGTGGTGCGGTTGACTTTTTATTATGTCATTTAGATTTTGTTTCACAATAGATTAAATAGGACTATGGATTAAAGCATTTAACGTCAATGGCCATTCTAAGCTGAATGTGCCTGCTTTCGGCAGATCGCAGAAGTTACACAGCTTAAGGCCTCGCTAGTACCAGTGTGGGAGACTGTCTGGGAATCCGTGGTGCGGTTGAATTTTTATTATGTCGTTTAGATTTTGTTTCACAATCGATTAAAAAGGACTATGGATTAAAGCATTTAATGTCAATGGCCATTCTAAGGTGAATGTCCCTGCTCTCGTCAGATCGCAGAAGTTACACAGCTTAAGGCCTCGCTAGTACCAGTGTGGGAGACTGTCTGGGAATCCGTGGTGCCGTTGACTTTTTATTATGTCGTTTAGATTTTGTTTCACAATCGATTAAAAAGGACTATGGATTAAAGCATTTAATGTCAATGGCCATTCTAAGCTGAATGTCCCTGCTCTCGTCAGATCGCAGAAGTTACACAACTTAAGGCCTCGCTAGTACGAGTGTGGGAGACTGTCTGGGAATCCGTGGTGCGGCTGCCTTTTTATTATGTTGTTTAGATTTTGTTTCACAATAGATTAAATAGGACTATGGATTAAGGCTTTTAATGTCAATGGCCATTCTAAGCTGAATGTGCCTGCTCTTGTCAGATCGCAGAAGTTACACAGCTTAAGGCCTCGCTAGTACCAGTGTGGGAGACTGTCTGGGAATCCGTGGTGCGGTTGACTTTTTATTATGTCGTTTAGATTTTGTTTCACAATCGATTAAAAAGGACTATGGATTAAAGCATTTAATGTCAATGGCCATTTTAAGCTGAATGTGCCTGCTCTCGTTAGATCGCAGAAGTTATACAGCTTAACGCCTCGCTAGTACCAGTGTGGGAGACTGTCTGGGAATCCGTGGTGCGGTTGACTTTTTATTATGTCGTTTAGATTTTGTTTCACAATAGATTAAATAGGACTATGGATTAAAGCATTTAACGTCAATGGCCATTCTAAGCTGAATGTGCCTGAGCTCGTCAAATCACAGAAGTTACACAGCTTAAGGCCTCGCTAGTACCAGTGTGGGAGACTGTCTGGGAATCCGTGGTGCGGCTGAATTTTTATTGTGTCGTTTAGATTTTGTTTCACAATAGATTAAATAGGACTATGGATTAAAGCATTTAACGTCAATGGCCATTCTAAGCTGAATCTGCCTGCGCTCGTCAGATCGCAGAAGTTACTCAGCTTAAGGCCTCGCTAGTACCAGTGTGGGAGACTGGCTGGGAATCCGTGGTGCGGTTGACTTTTTATTATGTCGTTTAGATTTTGTTTCACAATCGATTAAAAAGGACTATGGATTAAAGCATTTAATGTCAATGGCCATTCTAAGCTGAATGTCCCTGCTCTCGTCAGATCGCAGAAGTTACACAGCTTAAGGCCTCGCTAGTACCAGTGTGGGAGACTGTCTGGGAATCCGTGGTGCGGTTGCCTTTTTATTATGTCGTTTAGATTTTGTTTCACAATCGATTAAAAAGGACTATGGATTAAAGCATTTAATGTCAATGGCCGTTCTAAGCTGAATGTGCCTGCTCTCGTCAGATCGCAGAAGTTACACAGCTTAAGGCCTCGCTAGTAACAGTGTGGGAGACTGTCTGGGAATCCGTGGTGCGGTTGACTTTTTATTATGTCGTTTAGATTTTGTTTCACAATAGATTAAATAGGACTATGGATTAAAGCATTTAACGTCAATGGCCATTCTAAGCTGAATGTGCCTGCTCTCGTCAGAACGCAGAAATTACACAGCTTAAGGCCTCGCTAGTACCAGTGTGGGAGACTGTCTGGGAATCCGTGGTGCGGTTGAATTTTTATTATGTCGTTTAGATTTTGTTTCACAATCGATTAAAAAGGACTATGGATTAAAGCATTTAATGTCAATGGCCATTCTAAGCTGAATGTCCCTGCTCTCGTCAGATCGCAGAAGTTACACAACTTAAGGCCTCGCTAGTACGAGTGTGGGAAACTGTCTGGGAATCCGTGGTGCGGTTGACCTTTTATTATGTTGTTTAGATTTTGTTTCACAATAGATTAAATAGGACTATGGATTAAGGCTTTTAATGTCGATGGCCATTCTAAGCTGAATGTGCCTGCTCTTGTCAGATCGCAGAAGTTACACAGCTTAAGGCCTCGCTAGTACCAGTGTGGGAGACTGTCTGGGAATCCGTGGTGCGGTTGACTTTTTATTATGTCGTTTAGATTTTGTTTCACAATAGATTAAATAGGACTATGGATTAAAGCATTTAACGTCAATGGCCATTCTAAGCTGAATGTGCCTGCTCTCGTCAGATTGCAGAAGTTACACAGTTTAAGGCCTCGCTAGTACCAGTGTGGGAGACTGTCTGGGAGACTGTCTCGGAATCCGTGGTGCGGTTGACTTTTTATTATGTCGTTTAGATTTTGTTTCACAATCGATTAAAAAGGACTATGGATTAAAGTTTTTAATGTCAATGGCCATTCTAAGCTGAATGTGCCTGCTCTCGTTAGATTGCAGAAGTTACACAGCTTAAGGCCTCGCTAGTACCAGTGTGGGAGACTGTCTGGGAATCCGTGGTGCGGTTGAATTTTTATTATGTCGTTTATATTTTGTTTCACAATAGATTAAATAGGACTATGGATTAAAGCAGTTAATGTCAATGGCCATTCTAAGCTGAATGTGCCTGCTCTCGTCAGATCGCAGAAGTTACACAGCTTAAGGCCTCGCTAGTACCAGTGTGGGAGAATATCTGGGAACCCGTGGTGCGGTTGAATTTTTATTATGTCATTTAGATTTTGTTTCATAATAGATTAAATAGGACTATGGATTAAAGCATTTAA
Source organism: Rhinoderma darwinii (assembly GCF_050947455.1). Lineage (NCBI taxonomy): Eukaryota > Metazoa > Chordata > Amphibia > Anura > Rhinodermatidae > Rhinoderma > Rhinoderma darwinii. Next base: position 60,337 of record NW_027464542.1, read on the forward strand.
CGTCAATGGCCATTCTAAGCTGAATGTGCCTGCTCTCGTCAGATCGCAGAAGTTACACAGCTTAAGGCCTCGCTAGTACCAGTGTGGGAGACTGTCTGGGAATCCGTGGTGTGGTTGACTTTTTATTATGTCGTTTAGATTTTGTTTCACAATCGATTAAAAAGGACTATGGATTAAAGCATTTAATGTCAATGGCCATTCTAAGCTGAATGTCACTGCTCTCGTCAGATCGCAGAAGTTACACAGCTTAAGGCCTCGATTGTACGATTGTACGAGTGTGGGAGACTGTCTGGGAATCCGTGGTGCGGTTGACTTTTTATTATGTTGTTTAGATTTTGTTTCACAATAGATTAAATAGGACTATGGATTAAGGCTTTTAATGTCAATGGCCATTCTAAGCTAAATGTTCCTGCTCTCGTCAGATCGCAGAAGTTACACAGCTTAAGGCCTCGCTAGTACCAGTGTGGGAGACTGTCTGGGAATACGTGGTGCGGTTGAATTTTTATTATGTCGTTTAGATTTTGTTTCACAATCGATTAAAAAGGACTATGGATTAAAGCATTTAATGTCAATGGCCATTCTAAGCTGAATGTGCCTGCTCTCGTTAGATCGCAGAAGTTACACAGCTTAAGGCCTCGCTAGTATGAGTGTGGGAGACTGTCTGGGAATCCGTGGTGCGGTTGCCTTTTTATTATGTCGTTTAGATTTTGTTTCACAATAGATTAAATAGGACTATGGATTAAAGCATTTAACGTCAATGGCCATTCTAAGCTGAATGTGCCTGCTCTCGTCAGATCGCAGAAGTTACACAGCTTAAGCCCTCGCTAGTACCAGTGTGGGAGACTGTCTGGGAATACGTGGTGCAGTTGACTTTTTATTATGTCGTTTAGATTTTGTTTCACAATTGATTAAAAAGGACTATGGTTTAAAGAATTTAATGTCAATGGCCATTCTAAGCTGAATGTCCCTGCTCTCGTCAGATCGCAGAAGTTACACAGCTTAAGGCCTTGCTAGTACGAGTGTGGGAGACTGTCTGGGAATCCGTGGTGCGGTTGACTTTTTATTATGTTGTTTAGATTTTGTTTCACAATAGATTAAATAGGACTATGGATTAAGGCTTTTAATGTCAATGGTCATTCTAAGCTGAGTGTGCCTGCTCTCGTTAGATCGCAGAAGTTACACAGCTTAAGGCCTCGCTAGTACCAGTGTGGGAGACTGTCTGGGAATCCGTGGTGCGTTGAATTTTTATTATGTCGTTTAGATTTTGTTTCACAATCGATTAAAAAGGACTATGGATTAAAGCATTTAATGTCAATGGCCATTCTAAGCTGAATGCCCCTGCTCTCGTCAGATCGCAGAAGTTACACAGCCTAAGGCCTCGCTAGTACCAGTGTGGGAGACTGTCTGGGAATCCGTGGTGCGGTTGACTTTTTATTATGTTGTTTCGATTTTGTTTCACAATCGATTAAAAAGGACTATGGATTAAAGCATTTAACGTCAATGGCCATTCTAAGCTGAATGTGCCTGCTCTCGTCAGAACGCAGAAGTTACACAGCTTAAGGCCTCGCTAGTACCAGTGTGGGAGACTGTCTGGGAATCCGTGGTGCGCTTGCCTTTTTATTATGTCGTTTAGATTTTGTTTCACAATCGATTAAAAAGGACTATGGATTAAAGCATTTAATGTCAATGGCCATTCTAAGCTGAATGCCCCTGCTCTCGTCAGATCGCAGAAGTTACACAGCCTAAGGCCTCGCTAGTACCAGTGTGGGAGACTGTCTGGGAATCCGTGGTGCGGTTGACTTTTTATTATGTTGTTTCGATTTTGTTTCACAATCGATTAAAAAGGACTATGGATTAAAGCATTTAACGTCAATGGCCATTCTAAGCTGAATGTGCCTGCTCTCGTCAGAACGCAGAAGTTACACAGCTTAAGGCCTCGCTAGTACCAGTGTGGGAGACTGTCTGGGAATCCGTGGTGCGCTTGACTTTTTATTATGTCGTTTAGATTTTGTTTCACAACAGATTAAATAGGACTATGGATTAAAGCATTTAACGTCAATGGCCATTCTAAGCTGAATGTGCCTGCTCTCGTCAGAACGCAGAAGTTACACAGCTTAATGCCTCGCTAGTACCAGTGTGGGAGACTGTCTGGGAATCCGTGGTGCGCTTGCCTTTTTATTATGTCGTTTAGATTTTGTTTCACAATCGATTAAAAAGGACTATGGATTAAAGCATTTAATGCCAATGGCCATTCTAAGCTGAATGTGCCTGCTCTCGTCAGATCGCAGAAGTTACACAGCTTAAGGCCTCACTAGTACCAGTGTGGGAGACTGTCTGGGAATCCGTGGTGCGGTTGACTTTTTATTATGTCGTTTAGATTTTGTTTCACAATCGATTAAAAAGGACTATGGATTAAAGCATTTAATGTCAATGGCCATTCTAAGCTGAATGTGCCTGCTCTCGTCAGATCGCAGAAGTTACACAGTTTAAGGCCTCGCTAGTACCAGTGTGGGAGACTGTCTGGGAATCCGTGGTGTGGTTGACTTTTTATTATGTCGTTTAGATTTTGTTTCACAATAGATTAAATAGGACTATGGATTAAAGCATTTAACGTCAATGGCCATTCTAAGCTGAATGTGCCTGCTCTCGTCAGAACGCAGAAATTACACAGCTTAAGGCCTCGCTAGTACCAGTGTGGGAGACTGTCTGGGAATCCGTGGTGCGGTTGCCTTTTTATTATGTCGTTTAGATTTTGTTTCACAATCGATTAAAAAGGACTATGGATTAAAGCATTTAATGTCAATGGCCATTCTAAGCTGAATGTGCCTGCTCTCGTCAGATCACAGAAGTTACACAGCTTAAGGCCTCGCTAGTACCAGTGTGGGAGACTGTCTGGGAATCCGTGGTGCGGCTGACTTTTTATTATGTCGTTTAGATTTTGTTTCACAATAGATTAAATAGGACTATGGATTAAAGCATTTAATGTCAATGGCCATTCTAAGCTGAATGTGCCTACTCTCGTCAGATCGCAGAAGTTACACAGCTTAAGGCCTCGCTAGTACAAGTGTGGGAGACTGTCTGGGAATCCGTGGTGTGGTTGACTTTTTATTATGTTATTTAGATTTTGTTTCACAGTAGATTAAATAGGACTATGGATTAAGGCTTTAATGTCAATGGCCATTCTAAGCTGAATGTCCCTGCTCTCGTCAGATCGCAGAAGTTACACAGCTTAAGGCCTCGCTAGTACCAGTGTGGGAGACTGTCTGGGAATTCGTGGTGCGGTTGACTTTTTATTATGTCGTTTAGATTTTGTTTCACAATCGATTAAAAAGGACTATGGATTAAAGCATTTAATGTCAATGGCCATTCTAAGCGGAATGTGCCTGCTCTCGTTAGATCGCAGAAGTTACACAGCTTAACGCCTCGCTAGTACCAGTGTGGGAGACTGTCTGGGAATCCGTGGTGCGGTTGACTTTTTATTATGTCGTTTAGATTTTGTTTCACAATAGATTAAATAGGACTATGGATTAAAGCATTTAACGTCAATGGCCATTCTAAGCTGAATGTGCCTGCTCTCGTCAGATTGCAGAAGTTACACAGTTTAAGGCCTCGCTAGTACCAGTGTGGGAGACTGTCTGGGAATCCGTGGTGCGGTTGACTTTTTATTATGTCGTTTAGATTTTGTTTCACAATAGATTAAATAGGACTATGGATTAAAACATTTAACATCAATGGCCATTCTAAGCTGAATGTGCCTGCTCTCGTCAGAACGCAGAAGTTACACAGCTTAATGCCTCGCTAGTACCAGTGTGGGAGACTGTCTGGGAATACGTGGTGCAGTTGAATTTTATTATGTCGTTTAGATTTTGTTTCACAATCGATTAAAAAGGACTATGGATTAAAGCATTTAATGTCAATGGCCATTCTAAGCTGAATGTCCCTGCTCTCGTCAGATCGCAGAAGTTACACAGCTTAAGGCCTCGCTTGTACGAGTGTGGGAGACTGTCTGGGAATCCGTGGTGCGGTTGACTTTTTATTATGTTGTTTAGATTTTGTTTCACAATAGATTAAATAGGACTATGGATTAAGGCTTTTAATGTCAATGGCCATTCTAAGCTGAATGTGCCTGCTCTCGTCAGATCGCAGAAGTTACACAGCTTAAGGCCTCGCTAGTACCAGTGTGGGAGACTGTCTGGGAATCCGTGGTGCGGTTTACTTTTTATTATGTCGTTTAGATTTTGTTTCACAATCGATTAAAAAGGACTATGGATTAAAGCATTTAATGTCAATGGCCATTCTAAGCTGAATGTGCCTGCTCTCGTTAGATCGCAGAAGTTACACAGCTTAACGCCTCGCTAGTACCAGTGTGGGAGACTGTCTGGGAATCCGTGGTGCGGTTGACTTTTTATTATGTCGTTTAGATTTTGTTTCACAATAGATTAAATAGGACTATGGATTAAAGCATTTAACGTCAATGGCCATTCTAAGCTGAATGTGCCTGCTCTCGTCAGAACGCAGAAGTTACACAGCTTAAGGCCTCGCTAGTACCAGTGTGGGAGACTGTCTGGGAATCCGTGGTGCACTTGACTTTTTATTATGTTGTTTAGATTTTGTTTCACAATAGATTAAATAGGACTATGGATTAAAGCATTTAAAGTCAATGGCCATTCTAAACTGAATGTGCCTGCTCTCGTCAAAACGCAGAAATTACACAGTTTAAGGCCTCGCTAGTACCAGTGTGGGAGACTGTCTGGGAATCCGTGGTGCGGTTGACTTTTTATTATGTCGTTTAGATTTTGTTTCACAATCGATTAAAAATGACTATGGATTAAAGCATTTAATGTCAATGGCCATTCTAAGCTGAATGTGCCTGCTCTCGTCAGATCGCAGAAGTTACACAGCTTAAGGCCTCGCTAGTACCAGTGTGGGAGACTGTCTGGGAATCCGTGGTGTGGTTGACTTTTTATTATGTTGTTTAGATTTTGTTTCACAGTAGATTAAATAGGACTATGGATTAAGGCTTTAATGTCAATGGCCATTCTAAGCTGAATGTCCCTGCTCTCGTCAGATCGCAGAAGTTACACAGCTTAAGGCCTCGCTAGTACCAGTGTGGGAGACTGTCTGGGAATCCGTGGTGCGGTTGACTTTTTATTATGTCGTTTAGATTAAATAGGACTATGGATTAAAGCATTTACCGTCAATGGCCATTCTAAGCTGAATGTGCCTGCTCTCGTCAGAACGCAGAAGTTACACAGCTTAATGCCTTGCTAGTACCAGTGTGGGAGACTGTCTGGGAATACGTGGTGCAGTTGAATTTTTATTATGTCGTTTAGATTTTGTTTCACAATCGATTAAAAAGGACTATGGATTAAAGCATTTACTGTCAATGGCCATTCTAAGCTGAATGTCCCTGCTCTCGTCAGATCGCAGAAGTTACACAGCTTAAGGCCTCGCTTGTACGAGTGTGGGAGACTGTCTGGGAATCCGTGGTGCGGTTGACTTTTTATTATGTTGTTTAGATTTTGTTTCACAATAGATTAAATAGGACTATGGATTAAGGCTTTTAATGTCAATGGCCTTTCTAAGCTGAATGTGCCTGTTTTCGTCGGATCGCAGAAATTACACAGCTTAAGGCCTCGCTAGTACCAGTGTGGGAGACTGTCTGGGAATCCGTGGTGCGGTTTGCTTTTTATTATGTCGTTTAGATTTTGTTTCACAATCGATTAAAAAGGACTATGGATTAAAGCATTTAATGTCAATGGCCATTCTAAGCTGAATGTGCCTGCTCTCGTTAGATCGCAGAAGTTACACAGCTTAACGCCTCGCTAGTACCAGTGTGGGAGACTGTCTGGGAATCCGTGGTGCGGTTGACTTTTTATTATGTTGTTTAGATTTTGTTTCACAATAGATTAAATAGGACTATGGATTAAAGCATTTAACGTCAATGGCAATTCTAAGCTGAATGTGCCTGCTCTCGTCAGATCGCAGAAGTTACACAGCTTAATGCCTCGCTAGTACCAGTGTGGGAGACTGTCTGGGAATCCGTGGTGCAGTTAACTTTTTATTATGTCGTTTAGATTTTGTTTCACAATCGATTAAAAAGGACTATGGATTAAAGAATTTAATGTCAATGGCCATTCTAAGCTGAATGTGCCTGCTCTCGTTAGATCGCAGAAGTTACATAGCTTAACGCCTCGCTAGTACCAGTGTGGGAGACTGTCTGGGAATCCGTGGTGCGGTTGACTTTTTATTATGTCGTTTAGATTTTGTTTCACAATAGATTAAATAGGACTATGGATTAAAGCATTTACCGTCAATGGCCATTCTAAGCTGAATGTGCCTGCTCTCGTCAGATCGCAGAAGTTACACAGCTTAAGCCCTCGCTAGTACCAGTGTGGGAGACTGTCTGGGAATCCGTGGTGCGGTTGAATTTTTATTATGTCGTTTAGATTTTGTTTCACAATCGATTAAAAAGGACTATGGATTAAAGCATTTAATGTCAATGGCCATTCTAAGCTGAATGCCCCTGCTCTCGTCAGATCGCAGAAGTTACACAGCCTAAGGCCTCGCTAGTACCAGTGTGGGAGACTGTCTGGGAATCCGTGGAGCGGTTGACTTTTTATTATGTTGTTTCGATTTTGTTTCACAATCGATTAAAAAGGACTATGGATTAAAGCATTTAATGTCAATGGCCATTCTAAGCTGAATGTCCCTGCTCTCGTCAGATCGCAGAAGTTACACAGCCTAAGGCCTCACTAGTACCAGTGTGGGAGACTGTCTGGGAATCCGTGGTGCGGTTGAATTTTTATTATGTCGTTTAGATTTTGTTTCACAATCGATTAAATAGGACTATGGATTAAGGCTTTTAAAGTCAATGGCCATTCTAAGCTGAGTGTGCCTGCTCTCGTCAAATCGCAGAAGTTACACAGCTTAAGGCCTCGCTAGTACCAGTGTGGGAGACTGTCTGTGAATCCGTGGTGCGGTTGACTTCTTATTATGTCGTTTAGATTTTGTTTCACAATCGATTAAAAAGGACTATGGATTAAAGCATTTAATGTCAATGGCCATTCTAAGCTGAATGTGCCTGCTCTTGTTAGATCGCAGAAGTTACATAGCTTAACGCCTCGCTAGTACCAGTGTGGGAGACTGTCTGGGAATCCGTGGTGCGGTTGACTTTTTATTATGTCGTTTAGATTTTGTTTCACAATAGATTAAATAGGACTATGGATTAAAGCATTTACCGTCAATCACCATTCTAAGCTGAATGTGCCTGCTCTCGTCAGATCGCAGAAGTTACACAGCTTAAGGCCTCGCTAGTACCAGTGTGGGAGACTGTCTGGGAATCCGTGGTGCGTTGAATTTTTATTATGTCGTTTCGATTTTGTTTCACAATCGATTAAAAAGGACTATGGATTAAAGCATTTAATGTCAATGGCCATTCTAAGCTGAATGTGCCTGCTCTCGTCAGATCGCAGAAGTTACACAGCTTAAGGCCTCGCTAGTACCAGTGTGGGAGACTGTCTGGGAATCCGTGGTGCGGTTGACTTTTTATTATGTTGTTTAGATTTTGTTTCACAATAGATTAAATAGGACTATGGATTAAGGCTTTTAATGTCAATGGCCATTCTAAGCTAAATGTGCCTGCTCTCGTCAGATCGCAGAAGTTACACAGCTTAAGGCCTCGCTAGTACCAGTGTGGGAGACTGTCTGGGAATCCGTGGTGCGGTTGACATTTTATTATGTCGTTTAGATTTTGTTTCACAATCGATTAAAAAGGACTATGGATTAAAGCATTTAATGTCAATGGCCATTCTAAGCTGAATGTGCCTGCTCTCGTTAGATTGCAGAAGTTACACAGCTTAAGGCCTCGCTAGTACCGGTGTGGGAGACTGTCTGGGAATCCGTGGTGCAGTTGAAATTTTATTATGTCGTTTAGATTTTGTTTCACAATAGATTAAATAGGACTATGGATTAAAGCATTTAACGTCAATGGCCATTCTAAGCTGAATGTGCCTGCTCTCGTCAGATCGCAGAAGTTACACAGCTTAAGGCCTCGCTAGTACCAGTGTGGGAGACTGTCTGGGAATCCGTGGTGTGGTTGACTTTTTATTATGTTGTTTAGATTTTGCTTCACAGTAGATTAAATAGGACTATGGATTAAGGCTTTAGTGTTAATGGCCATTCTAAGCTGAATCTCCCTGCTCTCGTCAGATCGCAGAAGTTACACAGCTTAAAGCCTCGCTAATACCAGTGTGGGAGACTGTCTGGGAATTCGTGGTGCGGTTGACTTTTTATTATGTCGTTTAGATTTTGTTTCACAATCGATTAAAAAGGACTATGGATTAAAGCATTTAATGTCAATGGCCATTCTAAGCTGAATGTGCCTGCTCTCGTTAGATCGCAGAAGTTACACAGCTTAACGACTCGCTAGTACTAGTGTGGGAGACTGTCTGGGAATCCGTGGTGTGGTTGACTTTTTATTATGTCGTTTAGATTTTGTTTCACAATAGATTAAATAGGACTATGGATTAAAGCATTTAACGTCAATGGCCATTCTAAGCTGAATGTGCCTGCTCTCGTCAGATTGCAGAAGTTACACAGCTTAAGGCCTCGCTAGTTCCAGTGTGGGAGACTGTCTGGGAATCCGTGGTGCGGTTGACTTTTTATTATGTCGTTTAGATTTTGTTTCACAATAGATTAAATAGGACTATGGATTAACGCATTTAACGTCAATGGCCATTCTAAGCTGAATGTCACTGCTCTCGTCAGATCGCAGAAGTTACACAGCTTAATGCCTCGCTAGTACCAGTGTGGGAGACTGTCTGGGAATACGTGGTGCGGTTGAATTTTTATTATGTCGTTTAGATTTTGTTTCACAATCGATTAAAAAGGACTATGGATTAAAGCATTTAATGTCAATGGCCATTCTAAGCTGAATGTCACTGCTCTCGTCAGATCGCAGAAGTTACACAGCTTAAGGCCTCGATTGTACGAGTGTGGGAGACTGTCTGGGAATCCGTGGTGCGGTTGACTTTTTATTATGTTGTTTAGATTTTGTTTCACAATAGATTAAATAGGACTATGGATTAAGGCTTTTGATGTCAATGGCCATTCTAAGCTAAATGTGCCTGCTCTCGTCAGATCGCAGAAGTTACACAGCTTAAGGCCTCGCTAGTACCAGTGTGGGAGACTGTCTGGGAATACGTGGTGCGGTTGAATTTTTATTATGTCGTTTAGATTTTGTTTCACAATCGATTAAAAAGGACTATGGATTAAAGCATTTAATGTCAATGGCCATTCTAAGCTGAATGTGCCTGCTCTCGTTAGATCGCAGAAGTTACACAGCTTAAGGCCTCGCTAGTACGAGTGTGGGAGACTGTCTGGGAATCCGTGGTGCGGTTGACTTTTTATTATGTCGTTTAGATTTTGTTTCACAATAGATTAAATAGGACTATGGATTAAAGCATTTAACGTCAATGGCAATTCTAAGCTGAATGTGCCTGCTCTCGTCAGATCGCAGAAGTTACACAGCTTAAGCCCTCGCTAGTACCAGTGTGGGAGACTGTCTGGGAATCCGTGGTGCAGTTGACTTTTTATTATGTCGTTTAGATTTTGTTTCACAATTGATTAAAAAGGACTATGGATTAAAGAATTTAATGTCAATGGCCATTCTAAGCTGAATGTCCCTGCTCTCGTCAGATCGCAGAAGTTACACAGCTTAAGGCCTTGCTAGTACGAGTGTGGGAGACTGTCTGGGAATCCGTGGTGCGGTTGACTTTTTATTATGTTGTTTAGATTTTGTTTCACAATAGATTAAATAGGACTATGGATTAAGGCTTTTAATGTCAATGGCCATTCTAAGCTGAGTGTGCCTGCTCTCGTTAGATCGCAGAAGTTACACAGCTTAAGGCCTCGCTAGTACCAGTGTGGGAGACTGTCTGGGAATCCGTGGTGCGTTGAATTTTTATTATGTCGTTTAGATTTTGTGTCACAATCGATTAAATAGGACTATGGATTAAAGCATTTAATGTCAATGGCCATTCTAAGCTGAATGCCCCTTCTCTCGTCAGATCGCAGAAGTTACACAGCCTAAGGCCTCGCTAGTACCAGTGTGGGAGACTGTCTGGGAATCCGTGGTGCGGTTGACTTTTTATTATGTTGTTTCGATTTTGTTTCACAATCGATTAAAAAGGACTATGAATTAAAGCATTTAATGTCAATGGCCATTCTAAGCTGAATGTGCCTGCTCTCGTCAGATCGTAGAAGTTACACAGCTTAAGGCCTCGCTAGTACCAGTGTGGGAGACTGTCTGGGAATCTGTGGTGCGGTTGACTTTTTATTATGTCGTTTAGATTTTGTTTCACAATAGATTAAATAGGACTATGGATTAAAGCATTTAACGCCAATGGCCATTCTAAGCTGAATGTGCCTGCTCTCGTCAGAACGCAGAAGTTACACAGCTTAAGGCCTCGCTAGTACCAGTGTGGGAGACTGTCTGGGAATCCGTGGTGCGCTTGCCTTTTTATTATGTCGTTTAAATTTTGTTTCACAATCGATTAAAAAGGACTATGGATTAAAGCATTTAATGTCAATGGCCATTCTAAGCTGAATGTGCCTGCTCTCGTCAGATCGCAGAAGTTACACAGCTTAAGGCCTCGCTAGTACCAGTGTGGGAGACTGTCTGGGAATCCGTGGTGCGGTTGACTTTTTATTATGTCGTTTAGATTTTGTTTCACAATCGATTAAAAAGGACTATGGATTAAAGCATTTAATGTCAATGGCCATTCTAAGCTGAATGTGCCTGCTCTCGTCAGATCGCAGAAGTTACACAGCTTAAGCCCTCGCTAGTACCAGTGTGGGAGACTGTCTGGGAATCCGTGGTGCAGTTGACTTTTTATTATGTCGTTTAGATTTTGTTTCACAATTGATTAAAAAGGACTATGGATTAAAGAATTTAATGTCAACGGCCATTCTAAGCTGAATGTCCCTGCTCTCGTCAGATTGCAGAAGTTACACAGCTTAAGGCCTTGCTAGTACGAGTGTGGGAGACTGTCTGGGAATCCGTGGTGCGGTTGACTTTTTATTATGTTGTTTAGATTTTGTTTCACAATAGATTAAATAGGACTATGGATTAAGGCTTTTAATGTCAATGGCCATTCTAAGCTGAGTGTGCCTGCTCTCGTTAGATCGCAGAAGTTACACAGCTTAAGGCCTCGCTAGTACCAGTGTGGGAGACTGTCTGGGAATCCGTGGTGCGTTGAATTTTTATTATGTCGTTTAGATTTTGTTTCACAATCGATTAAAAAGGACTATGGATTAAAGCATTTAATGTCAATGGCCAATATAAGCTGAATGCCCCTGCGCTCGTCAGATCGCAGAAGTTACACAGCCTAAGGCCTCGCTAGTACCAGTGTGGGAGACTGTCTGGGAATCCGTGGTGCAGTTGACTTTTTATTATGTTGTTTCGATTTTGTTTCACAATCGATTAAAAAGGACTATGGATTAAAGCATTTAATGTCAATGGCCATTCTAAGCTGAATGTCCCTGCTCTCGTCAGTTCGCAGAAGTTACACAGCTTAAGGCCTCACTAGTACCAGTGTGGGAGACTGTCTGGGAATCCGTGGTGCGGTTGACTTTTTATTATGTCGTTTAGATTTTGTTTCACAATCGATTAAAAAGGACTATGAATTAAAGCATTTAATGTCAATGGCCATTCTAAGCTGAATGTGCCTGCTCTCGTCAGAACGCAGAAGTTACACAGCTTAAGGCCTCGCTAGTACCAGTGTGGGAGACTGTCTGGGAATCCGTGGTGCGCTTGCCTTTTTATTATGTCGTTTAGATTTTGTTTCACAATCGATTAAAAAGGACTATGGATTAAAGCATTTAATGTCAATGGCCATTCTAAGCTGAATGTGCCTGCTCTCGTCAGATCGCAGAAGTTACACAGCTTAAGGCCTCGCTAGTACCAGTGTGGGAGACTGTCTGGGAATCCGTGGTGCGGTTGACTTTTTATTATGTCGTTTAGATTTTGTTTCACAATCGATTAAAAAGGACTATGGATTAAAGCATTTAATGTCAATGGCCATTCTAAGCTGAATGTGCCTGCTCTCGTCAGATCGCAGAAGTTACACAGCTTAAGGCCTCGCTAGTACCAGGGTGGGAGACTGTCTGGGAATCCGTGGTGCGGTTGACTTTTTATTATGTCGTTTAGATTTTGTTTCACAATAGATTAAATAGGACTATGGATTAAAGCATTTAACGTCAATGGCCATTCTAAGCTGAATGTGCCTACTCTCGTCAGATCGCAGAAGTTACACAGCTTAAGGCCTCGCTAGTACCAGTGTGGGAGACTGTCTGGGAATCCGTGGTGTGGTTGACTTTTTATTATGTTGTTTAGATTTTGTTTCACAGTAGATTAAATAGGACTATGGATTAAGGCTTTAATGTCAATGGCCATTCTAAGCTGAATGTCCCTGCTCTCGTCAGATCGCAGAAGTTACACAGCTTAAGGCCTCGCTAGTACCAGTGTGGGAGACTGTCTGGGAATTCGTGGTGCGGTTGACTTTTTATTATGTCGTTTAGATTTTGTTTCACAATCGATTAAAAAGGACTATGGATTAAAGCATTTAATGTCAATGGCCATTCTAAGCTGAATGTGCCTGCTCTCGTTAGATCGCAGAAGTTACACAGCTTAACGCCTCGCTAGTACCAGTGTGGGAGACTGTCTGGGAATCCGTGGTGCGGTTGACTTTTTATTATGTCGTTTAGATTTTGTTTCACAATAGATTAAATAGGACTATGGATTAAAGCATTTAACGTCAATGGCCATTCTAAGCTGAATGTGCCTGCTCTCGTCAGATTGCAGAAGTTACACAGCTTAAGGCCTCGCTAGTACCAGTGTGGGAGACTGTCTGGGAATCCGTGGTGCGGTTTACTTTTTATTATGTCGTTTAGATTTTGTTTCACAATCGATTAAAAAGGACTATGGATTAAAGCATTTAATGTCAATGGCCATTCTAAGCTGAATGTGCCTGCTCTCGTTAGATCGCAGAAGTTACACAGATTAATGCCTTGCTAGTACCAGTGTGGGAGACTGTCTGGGAATCCGTGGTGCGGTTGACTTTTTATTATGTTGTTTAGATTTTGTTTCACAGTAGATTAAATAGGACTATGGATTAAGGCTTTAATGTCAATGGCCATTCTAAGCTGAATGTGCCTGCTCTCGTCAGATCGCAGAAGTTACACAGCTTAAGGCCTCGCTAGTACCAGTGTGGGATACTGTCTGGGAATCCGTGGTGCGGTTTACTTTTTATTATGTAGTTTAGATTTTGTTTCACAATCGATTAAAAAGGACTATGGATTAAAGCATTTAATGTCAATGGCCATTCTAAGCTGAATGTGCCTGCTCTCGTTAGATCGCAGAAGTTGCACAGTTTAACGCCTCGCTAGTACCAGTGTGGGAGACTGTCTGGGAATCCGTGGTGCGGTTGACTTTTTATTATGTTGTTTAGATTTTGTTTCACAATAGATTAAATAGGACTATGGATTAAAGCATTTAACGTCAATGGCAATTCTAAGCTGAATGTGCCTGCTCTCGTCAGATCGCAGAAGTTACACAGCTTAAGGCCTCGCTAGTACCAGTGTGGGAGACTGTCTGGGAATCCGTGGTGCAGTTAACTTTTTATTATGTCGTTTAGATTTTGTTTCACAATCGATTAAAAAGGACTATGGATTAAAGAATTTAATGTCAATGGCCATTCTAAACTGAATGTCCCTGCTCTCGTCAGATCGCAGAAGTTACACAGCTTAAGGCCTCGCTAGTACGAGTGTGGGAGACTGTCTGGGAATCCGTGGTGCGGTTGACTTTTTATTATGTTGTTTAGATTTTGTTTCACAATAGATTAAATAGGACTATGGATTAAGGCTTTTAATGTCAATGGCCATTCTAAGCTGAGTGTGCCTGCTCTCGTCAGATCGCAGAAGTTACACAGCTTAAGGCCTCGCTAGTACCAATGTGGGAGACTGTCTGTGAATCCGTGGTGGGGTTGACTTCTTATTATGTCGTTTAGATTTTGTTTCACAATCGATTAAAAAGGACTATGGATTAAAGCATTTAATGTCAATGGCCATTCTAAGCTGAATGTGCCTGCTCTCGTTAGATCGCAGAAGTTACATAGCTTAACGCCTCGCTAGTACCAGTGTGGGAGACTGTCTGGGAATCCGTGGTGCGGTTGACTTTTTATTATGTCGTTTAGATTTTGTTTCACAATAGATTAAATAGGACTATGGATTAAAGCATTTACCGTCAATGGCCATTCTAAGCTGAATGTGCCTGCTCTCGTCAGATCGCAGAAGTTACACAGCTTAAGCCCTCGCTAGTACCAGTGTGGGAGACTGTCTGGGAATCCGTGGTGCGGTTGAATTTTTATTATGTCGTTTAGATTTTGTTTCACAATCGATTAAAAAGGACTATGGATTAAAGCATTTAATGTCAATGGCCATTCTAAGCTGAATGCCCCTGCTCTCGTCAGATCGCAGAAGTTACACAGCTTAAGGCCTCACTAGTACCAGTGTGGGAGACTGTCTGGGAATCCGTGGTGCGGTTGAATTTTTATTATGTCGTTTAGATTTTGTTTCACAATCGATTAAAAAGGACTATGGATTAAAGCATTTAACGTCAATGGCCATTCTAAGCTGAATGTGCCTGCTCTCGTCAGAACGCAGAAGTTACACAGCTTAATGCCTCGCTAGTACCAGTGTGGGAGACTGTCTGGGAATACGTGGTGCAGTTGAATTTTTATTATGTCGTTTAGATTTTGTTTCACAATCGATTAAAAAGGACTATGGATTAAAGCATTTAATGTCAATGGCCATTCTAAGCTGAATGTCCCTGCTCTCGTCAGATCGCAGAAGTTACACAGCTTAAGGCCTCGCTTGTACGAGTGTGGGAGACTGTCTGGGAATCCGTGGTGCGGTTGCCTTTTTATTATGTTGTTTAGATTTTGTTTCACAATAGATTAAATAGGACTATGGATTAAGGCTTTTAATGTCAATGGCCATTCTAAGCTGAGTGTGCCTACTCTCGTCAGATCGCAGAAGTTACACAGCTTAAGGCCTCGCTAGTACCAGTGTGGGAGACTGTCTGGGAATCCGTAGTGCGGTTTACTTTTTATTATGTCGTTTAGATTTTGTTTCACAATCGATTAAAAAGGACTATGGATTAAAGCATTTAATGTCAATGGCCATTCTAAGCTGAATGTGCCTGCTCTCGTTAGATCGCAGAAGTTACACAGCTTAACGCCTCGCTAGTACCAGTGTGGGAGACTGTCTGGGAATCCGTGGTGCGGTTGACTTTTTATTATGTCGTTTAAATTTTGTTTCACAATAGATTAAATAGGACTATGGATTAAAGCATTTAACGTCAATGGCTATTCTAAGCTGAATGTGCCTGCTCTCGTCAGATCGCAGAAGTTACACAGCTTAAGGCCTCGCTAGTACCAGTGTGGGAGACTGTCTGGGAATCCGTGGTGCAGTTGACTTTTTATTATGTCGTTTAGATTTTGTTTCACAATCGATTAAAAAGGACTATGGATTAAAGAATTTAATGTCAATGGCCATTCTAAGCTGAATGTCCCTGCTCTCGTCAAATCGCAGAAGTTACACAGCTTAAGGCCTCGCTAGTACGAGTGTGGGAGACTGTCTGGGAATCCGTGGTGCGGTTGACTTTTTATTATGTTGTTTAGATTTTGTTTCACAATAGATTAAATAGGACTATGGATTAAGGCTTTTAATGTCAATGGCCATTCTAAGCTGAGTGTGCCTGCTCTCGTCAGATCGCAGAAGTTACACAGCTTAAGGCCTCGCTAGTACCAGTGTGGGAGACTGTCTGGGAATCCGTGGTGCAGTTGCCTTTTTATTATGTTGTTTAGATTTTGTTTCACAATCGATTAAATAGGACTATGGATTAAAGCATTTAACGTCAATGGCAATTCTAAGCTGAATGTGCATGCTCTCGTCAGATCGCAGAAGTTACACAGCTTAAGGCCTCGCTAGTACCAGTGTGGGAGACTGTCTGGGAATCCGTGGTGCGGTTGAATATTTATTATGTCGTTTAGATTTTGTTTCACAATCGATTAAAAAGGACTATGGATTAAAGCGTTTAATGTCAATGGCCATTCTAAGCTGAATGTCCCTGCTCTCGTCAGATCGCAGAAGTTACACAGCTTAAGGCCTCGCTAATACCAGTGTGGGAGACTGTCTGTGAATCCGTGGTGCGGTTGACTTTTTATTATGTCGTTTAGATTTTGTTTCACAATCGATTAAAAAGGACTATGGATTAAAGCATTTAATGTCAATGGCCATTCTAAGCTGAATGTGCCTGCTCTCGTTAGATCGCAGAAGTTACACAGCTTAACGCCTCGCTAGTACCAGTGTGGGAGACTGTCTGGGAATCCGTGGTGCGGTTGACTTTTTATTATGTCGTTTAGATTTTGTTTCACAATAGATTAAATAGGACTATGGATTAAAGGATTTAACGTCAATGGCCATTCTAAGCTGAATGTGCCTGCTCTCGTCAGATCGCAGAAGTTACACAGCTTAAGTCCTCGCTAGTACCAGTGTGGGAGACTGTCTGGGAATCCGTGGTGCGGTTGACTTTTTATTAAGTCGTTTAGATTTTGTTTCACAATCGATTAAAAAGGACTATGGATTAACTCCTTTAATGTCAATGGTCATTCTAAGCTGAATGTCCCTGCTCTCGTCAGATCGCAGAAGTTACACAGCTTAAGGCCTCGCTAGTACCAGTGTGGGAGACTGTCTGGGAATCCATGGTGCGGTTGACTTTTTATTAAGTCGTTTAGATTTTGTTTCACAATAGATTAAAAAGGACTATGGATTAAATCCTTTAATGTCAATGGTCATTCTAAGCTGAATGTCCCTGCTCTCGTCAGATCGCAGAAGTTACACAGCTTAAGGCCTCGCTAGTACCAGTGTGGGAGACTGTCTGGGAATCCATGGTGCGGTTGACTTTTTATTATGTCGTTTAGATTTTGTTTCACAATCGATTAAAAAGGACTATGGATTAAAGCATTTATTGTCAATGGCCATTCTAAGCTGAAAGTGCCTGCTCTCGTCAGATCGCAGAAGTTACACAGCTTTAGGCCTCGCTAGTACCAGTGTGGGAGACTGTCTGGGAATCCGTGGTGCGGTTGACTTTTTATTATGTCGTTTAGATTTTGTTTCACAATCGATTAAAAAGGACTATGGATTAAAGCATTTAATGTCAATGGCCATTCTAAGCTGAATGTGCCTGCTCTCGTTAGATCGCAGAAGTTACACAGCTTAACGCCTCGCTAGTACCAGTGTGGGAGACTGTCTGGGAATCCGTGGTGCGGTTGACTTTTTATTATGTCGTTTAGATTTTGTTTCACAATAGATTAAATAGGACTATTGATTAAAGGATTTAATGTCAATGGCCATTCTAAGCTGAATGTGCCTGCTCTCGTCAGATCGCAGAAGTTACACAGCTTAAGGCCTCGCTAGTACCAGTGTGGGAGACTGTCTGGGAATCCATGGTACGGTTGACTTTTTATTATGTCGTTTAGATTTTGTTTCACAATCGATTAAAAAGGACTATGGATTAAAGAATTTAATGTCAATGGCCATTCTAAACTGAATGTCCCTGCTCTCGTCAGATCGCAGAAGTTACACAGCTTAAGGCCTCGCTAGTACGAGTGTGGGAGACTGTCTGGGAATCCGTGGTGCGGTTGACTTTTTATTATGTTGTTTAGATTTTGTTTCACAATAGATTAAATAGGACTATGGATTAAGGCTTTTAATGTCAATGGCCATTCTAAGCTGAGTGTGCCTGCTCTCGTCAGATCGCAGAAGTTACACAGCTTAAGGCCTCGCTAGTACCAATGTGGGAGACTGTCTGTGAATCCGTGGTGGGGTTGACTTCTTATTATGTCGTTTAGATTTTGTTTCACAATCGATTAAAAAGGACTATGGATTAAAGCATTTAATGTCAATGGCCATTCTAAGCTGAATGTGCCTGCTCTCGTTAGATCGCAGAAGTTACATAGCTTAACGCCTCGCTAGTACCAGTGTGGGAGACTGTCTGGGAATCCGTGGTGCGGTTGACTTTTTATTATGTCGTTTAGATTTTGTTTCACAATAGATTAAATAGGACTATGGATTAAAGCATTTACCGTCAATGGCCATTCTAAGCTGAATGTGCCTGCTCTCGTCAGATCGCAGAAGTTACACAGCTTAAGCCCTCGCTAGTACCAGTGTGGGAGACTGTCTGGGAATCCGTGGTGCGGTTGAATTTTTATTATGTCGTTTAGATTTTGTTTCACAATCGATTAAAAAGGACTATGGATTAAAGCATTTAATGTCAATGGCCATTCTAAGCTGAATGCCCCTGCTCTCGTCAGATCGCAGAAGTTACACAGCTTAAGGCCTCACTAGTACCAGTGTGGGAGACTGTCTGGGAATCCGTGGTGCGGTTGAATTTTTATTATGTCGTTTAGATTTTGTTTCACAATCGATTAAAAAGGACTATGGATTAAAGCATTTAACGTCAATGGCCATTCTAAGCTGAATGTGCCTGCTCTCGTCAGAACGCAGAAGTTACACAGCTTAATGCCTCGCTAGTACCAGTGTGGGAGACTGTCTGGGAATACGTGGTGCAGTTGAATTTTTATTATGTCGTTTAGATTTTGTTTCACAATCGATTAAAAAGGACTATGGATTAAAGCATTTAATGTCAATGGCCATTCTAAGCTGAATGTCCCTGCTCTCGTCAGATCGCAGAAGTTACACAGCTTAAGGCCTCGCTTGTACGAGTGTGGGAGACTGTCTGGGAATCCGTGGTGCGGTTGCCTTTTTATTATGTTGTTTAGATTTTGTTTCACAATAGATTAAATAGGACTATGGATTAAGGCTTTTAATGTCAATGGCCATTCTAAGCTGAGTGTGCCTACTCTCGTCAGATCGCAGAAGTTACACAGCTTAAGGCCTCGCTAGTACCAGTGTGGGAGACTGTCTGGGAATCCGTAGTGCGGTTTACTTTTTATTATGTCGTTTAGATTTTGTTTCACAATCGATTAAAAAGGACTATGGATTAAAGCATTTAATGTCAATGGCCATTCTAAGCTGAATGTGCCTGCTCTCGTTAGATCGCAGAAGTTACACAGCTTAACGCCTCGCTAGTACCAGTGTGGGAGACTGTCTGGGAATCCGTGGTGCGGTTGACTTTTTATTATGTCGTTTAAATTTTGTTTCACAATAGATTAAATAGGACTATGGATTAAAGCATTTAACGTCAATGGCTATTCTAAGCTGAATGTGCCTGCTCTCGTCAGATCGCAGAAGTTACACAGCTTAAGGCCTCGCTAGTACCAGTGTGGGAGACTGTCTGGGAATCCGTGGTGCAGTTGACTTTTTATTATGTCGTTTAGATTTTGTTTCACAATCGATTAAAAAGGACTATGGATTAAAGAATTTAATGTCAATGGCCATTCTAAGCTGAATGTCCCTGCTCTCGTCAAATCGCAGAAGTTACACAGCTTAAGGCCTCGCTAGTACGAGTGTGGGAGACTGTCTGGGAATCCGTGGTGCGGTTGACTTTTTATTATGTTGTTTAGATTTTGTTTCACAATAGATTAAATAGGACTATGGATTAAGGCTTTTAATGTCAATGGCCATTCTAAGCTGAGTGTGCCTGCTCTCGTCAGATCGCAGAAGTTACACAGCTTAAGGCCTCGCTAGTACCAGTGTGGGAGACTGTCTGGGAATCCGTGGTGCAGTTGCCTTTTTATTATGTTGTTTAGATTTTGTTTCACAATCGATTAAATAGGACTATGGATTAAAGCATTTAACGTCAATGGCAATTCTAAGCTGAATGTGCATGCTCTCGTCAGATCGCAGAAGTTACACAGCTTAAGGCCTCGCTAGTACCAGTGTGGGAGACTGTCTGGGAATCCGTGGTGCGGTTGAATATTTATTATGTCGTTTAGATTTTGTTTCACAATCGATTAAAAAGGACTATGGATTAAAGCGTTTAATGTCAATGGCCATTCTAAGCTGAATGTCCCTGCTCTCGTCAGATCGCAGAAGTTACACAGCTTAAGGCCTCGCTAATACCAGTGTGGGAGACTGTCTGTGAATCCGTGGTGCGGTTGACTTTTTATTATGTCGTTTAGATTTTGTTTCACAATCGATTAAAAAGGACTATGGATTAAAGCATTTAATGTCAATGGCCATTCTAAGCTGAATGTGCCTGCTCTCGTTAGATCGCAGAAGTTACACAGCTTAACGCCTCGCTAGTACCAGTGTGGGAGACTGTCTGGGAATCCGTGGTGCGGTTGACTTTTTATTATGTCGTTTAGATTTTGTTTCACAATAGATTAAATAGGACTATGGATTAAAGGATTTAACGTCAATGGCCATTCTAAGCTGAATGTGCCTGCTCTCGTCAGATCGCAGAAGTTACACAGCTTAAGTCCTCGCTAGTACCAGTGTGGGAGACTGTCTGGGAATCCGTGGTGCGGTTGACTTTTTATTAAGTCGTTTAGATTTTGTTTCACAATCGATTAAAAAGGACTATGGATTAACTCCTTTAATGTCAATGGTCATTCTAAGCTGAATGTCCCTGCTCTCGTCAGATCGCAGAAGTTACACAGCTTAAGGCCTCGCTAGTACCAGTGTGGGAGACTGTCTGGGAATCCATGGTGCGGTTGACTTTTTATTAAGTCGTTTAGATTTTGTTTCACAATAGATTAAAAAGGACTATGGATTAAATCCTTTAATGTCAATGGTCATTCTAAGCTGAATGTCCCTGCTCTCGTCAGATCGCAGAAGTTACACAGCTTAAGGCCTCGCTAGTACCAGTGTGGGAGACTGTCTGGGAATCCATGGTGCGGTTGACTTTTTATTATGTCGTTTAGATTTTGTTTCACAATCGATTAAAAAGGACTATGGATTAAAGCATTTATTGTCAATGGCCATTCTAAGCTGAAAGTGCCTGCTCTCGTCAGATCGCAGAAGTTACACAGCTTTAGGCCTCGCTAGTACCAGTGTGGGAGACTGTCTGGGAATCCGTGGTGCGGTTGACTTTTTATTATGTCGTTTAGATTTTGTTTCACAATCGATTAAAAAGGACTATGGATTAAAGCATTTAATGTCAATGGCCATTCTAAGCTGAATGTGCCTGCTCTCGTTAGATCGCAGAAGTTACACAGCTTAACGCCTCGCTAGTACCAGTGTGGGAGACTGTCTGGGAATCCGTGGTGCGGTTGACTTTTTATTATGTCGTTTAGATTTTGTTTCACAATAGATTAAATAGGACTATTGATTAAAGGATTTAATGTCAATGGCCATTCTAAGCTGAATGTGCCTGCTCTCGTCAGATCGCAGAAGTTACACAGCTTAAGGCCTCGCTAGTACCAGTGTGGGAGACTGTCTGGGAATCCATGGTACGGTTGACTTTTTATTATGTCGTTTAGATTTTGTTTCACAATCGATTAAAAAGGACTATGGATTAAAGCATTTAATGTCAATGGCCATTCTAAGCTGAATGTGCCTGCTCTCGTCAGATCGCAGAAGTTACACAGCTTATGGCCTCGCTAGTACCAGTGTGGGCGACTGTCTGGGAATCCGTGGTGCGGTTGACTTTTTATTAAGTCGTTTAGATTTTGTTTCACAATAGATTAAATAGGACTATGGATTAAAGCATTTAACGTCAATGGCCATTCTAAGCTGAATGTGCCTGCTCTCGTCAGATCGCAGAAGTTACACAGCTTAAGGACTCGCTAGTACCAGTGTGGGAGACTGTCTGGGAATCCGTGGTGCGGTTGACTTTTTATTATGTCGTTTAGATTTTGTTTCACAATCGATTAAAAAGGACTATGGATTAAAGCATTTAATGTCAATGGCCATTCTAAGCTGAATGTCCCTGCTCTCGTCAGATCGCAGAAGTTACACAGCTTAAGGCCTCGCTAGTACCAGTGTGGGAGACTGTCTGGGAATCCGTGGTGTGGTTGACTTTTGATTATGTCGTTTAGATTTTGTTTCACAATAGATTAAATAGGACTATGGATTAAAGCATTTAACGTCAATGGCCATTCTAAGCTGAATGTCCCTGCTCTGGTCAGAACGCAGAAGTTACACAGCTTAAGGCCTCGCTAGTACCAGTGTGGGAGACTGTCTGGGAATCCGTGGTGCGGTTGAATTTTTATTGTGTCGTTTAGATTTTGTTTCACAATCGATTAAAAAGGACTATGGATTAAATCCTTTAATGTCAATGGTCATTCTAAGCTGAATGTCCCTGCTCTTGTTAGATCGCAGAAGTTACACAGCTTAACGCCTCGCTAGTACCAGTGTGGGAGACTGTCTGGGAATCCGTGGTGCGGTTGACTTTTTATTATGTCGTTTAGATTTTGTTTCACAATAGATTAAATAGGACTATGGATTAAGGCTTTTAATGTTAATGGCCATTCTAAGCTGAATGTGCCTGCTCTCGTCAGATCGCAGAAGTTACACAGCTTAAGGCCTCGCTAGTACCAGTGTGGGAGACTGTCTGGGAATCCGTGGTGCGGTTGACTTTTTATTATGTCGTTTAGATTTTGTTTCACAATCGATTAAAAAGGACTATGGATTAAAGCATTTAATGTCAATGGCCATTCTAAGCTGAATGTGCCTGCTCTCGTTAGGTCGCAGAAGTTACACAGCTTAACGCCTCGCTAGTACCAGTGTGGGAGACTGTCTGGGAATCCGTGGTGCGGTTGACTTTTTATTAAGTCGTTTAGATTTTGTTTCACAATAGATTAAATAGGACTATGGATTAAAGGATTTAATGTCAATGGCCATTCTAAGCTGAATGTGCCTGCTCTCGTCAGATCGCAGAAGTTACACAGCTTAAGGCCTTGCTAGTACCAGTGTGGGAGACTGTCTGGGAACCCGTGGTGCGGTTGAATTTTTATTGTGTCGTTTAGATTTTGTTTCACAATCGATTAAAAAGGACTATGGATTAAAGCATTTAATGTCAATGGCCATTCTAAGCTGAATGTGCCTGCTCTCGTTAGATCGCAGAAGTTACACAGCTTAACGCCTCGCTAGTACCAGTGTGGGAGACTGTCTGGGAATCCGTGGTGCGGTTGACTTTTTATTAAGTCGTTTAGATTTTGTTTCACAATAGATTAAATAGGACTATGGATTAAAGGATTTAATGTCAATGGCCATTCTAAGCTGAATGTGCCTGCTCTCGTCAGATCGCAGAAGTTACACAGCTTAAGGCCTCGCTAGTACCAGTGTGGGAGACTGTCTGGGAATCCGTGGTGCGGTTGACTTTTTATTATGTCGTTTAGATTTTGTTTCACAATAGATTAAATAGGACTATTGATTAAAGGATTTAATGTCAATGGCCATTCTAAGCTGAATGTGCCTGCTCTCGTCAGATCGCAGAAGTTACACAGCTTAAGGCCTCGCTAGTACCAGTGTGGGAGACTGTCTGGGAATCCATGGTACGGTTGACTTTTTATTATGTCGTTTAGATTTTGTTTCACAATCGATTAAAAAGGACTATGGATTAAAGCATTTAATGTCAATGGCCATTCTAAGCTGAATGTGCCTGCTCTCGTCAGATCGCAGAAGTTACACAGCTTATGGCCTCGCTAGTACCAGTGTGGGCGACTGTCTGGGAATCCGTGGTGCGGTTGACTTTTTATTAAGTCGTTTAGATTTTGTTTCACAATAGATTAAATAGGACTATGGATTAAAGCATTTAACGTCAATGGCCATTCTAAGCTGAATGTGCCTGCTCTCGTCAGATCGCAGAAGTTACACAGCTTAAGGACTCGCTAGTACCAGTGTGGGAGACTGTCTGGGAATCCGTGGTGCGGTTGACTTTTTATTATGTCGTTTAGATTTTGTTTCACAATCGATTAAAAAGGACTATGGATTAAAGCATTTAATGTCAATGGCCATTCTAAGCTGAATGTCCCTGCTCTCGTCAGATCGCAGAAGTTACACAGCTTAAGGCCTCGCTAGTACCAGTGTGGGAGACTGTCTGGGAATCCGTGGTGTGGTTGACTTTTGATTATGTCGTTTAGATTTTGTTTCACAATAGATTAAATAGGACTATGGATTAAAGCATTTAACGTCAATGGCCATTCTAAGCTGAATGTCCCTGCTCTGGTCAGAACGCAGAAGTTACACAGCTTAAGGCCTCGCTAGTACCAGTGTGGGAGACTGTCTGGGAATCCGTGGTGCGGTTGAATTTTTATTGTGTCGTTTAGATTTTGTTTCACAATCGATTAAAAAGGACTATGGATTAAATCCTTTAATGTCAATGGTCATTCTAAGCTGAATGTCCCTGCTCTTGTTAGATCGCAGAAGTTACACAGCTTAACGCCTCGCTAGTACCAGTGTGGGAGACTGTCTGGGAATCCGTGGTGCGGTTGACTTTTTATTATGTCGTTTAGATTTTGTTTCACAATAGATTAAATAGGACTATGGATTAAGGCTTTTAATGTTAATGGCCATTCTAAGCTGAATGTGCCTGCTCTCGTCAGATCGCAGAAGTTACACAGCTTAAGGCCTCGCTAGTACCAGTGTGGGAGACTGTCTGGGAATCCGTGGTGCGGTTGACTTTTTATTATGTCGTTTAGATTTTGTTTCACAATCGATTAAAAAGGACTATGGATTAAAGCATTTAATGTCAATGGCCATTCTAAGCTGAATGTGCCTGCTCTCGTTAGATCGCAGAAGTTACACAGCTTAACGCCTCGCTAGTACCAGTGTGGGAGACTGTCTGGGAATCCGTGGTGCGGTTGACTTTTTATTAAGTCGTTTAGATTTTGTTTCACAATAGATTAAATAGGACTATGGATTAAAGGATTTAATGTCAATGGCCATTCTAAGCTGAATGTGCCTGCTCTCGTCAGATCGCAGAAGTTACACAGCTTAAGGCCTTGCTAGTACCAGTGTGGGAGACTGTCTGGGAACCCGTGGTGCGGTTGAATTTTTATTGTGTCGTTTAGATTTTGTTTCACAATCGATTAAAAAGGACTATGGATTAAAGCATTTAATGTCAATGGCCATTCTAAGCTGAATGTGCCTGCTCTCGTTAGATCGCAGAAGTTACACAGCTTAACGCCTCGCTAGTACCAGTGTGGGAGACTGTCTGGGAATCCGTGGTGCGGTTGACTTTTTATTAAGTCGTTTAGATTTTGTTTCACAATAGATTAAATAGGACTATGGATTAAAGGATTTAATGTCAATGGCCATTCTAAGCTGAATGTGCCTGCTCTCGTCAGATCGCAGAAGTTACACAGCTTAAGGCCTCGCTAGTACCAGTGTGGGAGACTGTCTGGGAATCCGTGGTGCTGTTGACTTTTTATTAAGTCGTTTAGATTTTGTTTCACAATAGATTAAATAGGACTATGGATTAAAGCATTTAACGTCAATGGCCATTCTAAGCTGAATGTGCCTGCTCTCGTCAGATCGCAGAAGTTACACAGCTTAAGGACTCGCTAGTACCAGTGTGGGAGACTGTCTGGGAATCCGTGGTGCGGTTGACTTTTTATTATGTCGTTTAGATTTTGTTTCACAATCGATTAAAAAGGACTATGGATTAAAGCATTTAACGTCAATGGCCATTCTAAGCTGAATGTCCCTGCTCTCGTCAGATCGCAGAAGTTACACAGCTTAAGGCCTCGCTAGTACCAGTGTGGGAGACTGTCTGGGAATCCGTGGTGCGGTTGAATTTTTATTGTGTCGTTTAGATTTTGTTTCACAATCGATTAAAAAGGACTATGGATTAAATCCTTTAATGTCAATGGTCATTCTAAGCTGAATGTCCCTGCTCTTGTTAGATCGCAGAAGTTACACAGCTTAACGCCTCGCTAGTACCAGTGTGGGAGACTGTCTGGGAATCCGTGGTGCGGTTGCCTTTTTATTATGTCGTTTAGATTTTGTTTCACAATAGATTAAATAGGACTATGGATTAAGGCTTTTAATGTTAATGGCCATTCTAAGCTGAATGTGCCTGCTCTCGTCAGATCGCAGAAGTTACACAGCTTAAGGCCTCGCTAGTACCAGTGTGGGAGACTGTCTGGGAATCCGTGGTGCGGTTGACATTTTATTATGTCGTTTAGATTTTGTTTCACAATCGATTAAAAAGGACTATGGATTAAAGCATTTAATGTCAATGGCCATTCTAAGCTGAATGTGCCTGCTCTCGTTAGATCGCAGAAGTTACACAGCTTAACGCCTCGCTAGTACCAGTGTGGGAGACTGTCTGGGAATCCGTGTTGCGGTTGACTTTTTATTAAGTCGTTTAGATTTTGTTTCACAATAGATTAAATAGGACTATGGATTAAAGCATTTAACGTCAATGGCCATTCTAAGCTGAATGTGCCTGCTCTCGTCAGATCGCAGAAGTTACACAGCTTAAGGACTCGCTAGTACCAGTGTGGGAGCCTGTCTGGGAATCCGTGGTGCGGTTGACTTTTTATTATGTTGTTTAGATTTTGTTTCACAATAGATTAAATAGGACTATGGATTAAAGCTTTTAATGTCAATGGCCATTCTAAGCTGAATGTGCCTGCTCTCGTCAGATCGCAGAAGTTACACAGCTTAAGGCCTCGCTAGTACCAGTGTGGGAGACTGTCTGGGAATTCGTGGTGTGGTTGACTTTTTATTATGTCGTTTAGATTTTGTTTCACAATCGATTAAAAAGGACTATGGATTAAAGCATTTAATGACAATGGCCATTCTAAGCTGAATGTGCCTGCTCTCGTTAGATCGCAGAAGTTACACACCTTAACGCCTCGCTAGTACCAGTGTGGGAGACTGTCTGGGAATCCGTGGTGCTGTTGAATTTTTATTATGTCGTTTAGATTTTGTTTCACAATCGATTAAAAAGGACTATGGATTAAAGCATTTAATGTCAATGGCCATTCTAAGCTGAATGTCCCTGCTCTCGTCAGATCGCAGAAGTTACACAGCTTAAGGCCTTGCTAGTACCAGTGTGGGAGACTGTCTCGGAATCCGTGGTGTGGTTGTCTTTTTATTATGTTGTTTAGATTTTATTTCACAATAGATTAAATAGGACCATGGATTAAGGCTTTTAACGTCAATGGCCATTCTAAGCTGAATTTGCCTGCTCTCGTCAGATCGCAGAAGTTACACAGCTTAAGGCCTCGCTAGTACCAGTGTGGCAGACTGTCTGGGAATCCGTGGTGCGGTTGACTTTTTATTATGTCGTTTAGATTTTGTTTCACAATAGATTAAATAGGACTATGGATTAAAGCATTTAACGTCAATGGCAATTCTAATCTGAATGTGCCAGCTCTCATCAAATCGCAGAAGTTACACAGCTTAAGGCCTCGCTAGTACCAGTGTGGGAGACTGTCTGGGAATCCGTGGTGTGGTTGAATTTTTATTATGTCGTTTAGATTTTGTTTCACAATCGATTAAAAAGGACTATGGATTAAAGCGTTTAATGTCAATGGCCATTCTAAGCTGAATGTCCCTGCTCTCGTCAGATCGCAGAAGTTACACAGCTAAAGGCCTCGCTAGTACCAGTGTGGGAGACTGTCTGTGAATCCGTGGTGCGGTTGACTTTTTATTATGTCGTTTAGATTTTGTTTCACAATCGATTAAAAAGGACTATGGATTAAAGCATTTAATGTCAATGGCCATTCTAAGCTGAATGTGCCTGCTCTCGTCAGATCGCAGAAGTTACACAGCTTAAGGCCTCGCTAGTACCAGTGTGGGAGACTGTCTGGGAATCCGTGGTGCGGTTGACTTTTTATTATGTCGTTTAGATTTTGTTTCACAATCGATTAAAAAGGACTATGGATTAAAGCATTTAATGTCAATGGCCATTCTAAGCTGAATGTGCCTGCTCTCGTCAGATCGCAGAAGTTACACAGCTTAAGGCCTCGCTAGTACCAGTGTGGGAGACTGTCTGGGAATCCGTGGTGCGGTTGACTTTTTATTATGTCGTTTAGATTTTGTTTCACAATAGATTAAATAGGACTATGGATTAAAGCATTTAACGTCAATGGCCATTCTAAGCTGAATGTGCCTGCTCTCGTCAGAACGCAGAAGTTACACAGCTTAAGGCCTCGCTAGTACCAGTGTGGGAGACTGTCTGGGAATCCGTGGTGCGGTTGACTTTTTATTATGTCGTTTAGATTTTGTTTCACAATCGATTAAAAAGGACTATGGATTAAAGCATTTAATGTCAATGGCCATTCTAAGCTGAATGTGCCTGCTCTCGTCAGATCGCAGAAGTTACACAGCTTAAGGCCTCGCTAGTACCAGTGTGGGAGACTGTCTGGGAATCCGTGGTGCGGTTGAATTTTTATTATGTCGTTTAGATTTTGTTTCACAATCGATTAAAAAGGACTATGGATTAAAGCATTTAATGTCAATGGCAATTCTAAGCTGAATGTCCCTGCTCTCGTCAGATCGCAGAAATTACACAGCTTAAGGCCTCGCTAGTACCAGTGTGGGAGACTGTCTGGGAATCCGTGGTGCGGTTGACTTTTTACTATGTTGTTTAGATTTTGTTTCACAATAGATTAAATAGGACTATGGATTAAGGCTTTTAATGTCAATGGCCATTCTAAGCTGAATGTGCCTGCTCTCGTCAGATCGCAGAAGTTACACAGCTTAAGGCCTTGCTAGTACCAGTGTGGGAGACTGTCTGGGAATCCGTGGTGCGGTTGACTTTTTATTATGTCGTTTAGATTTTGTTTCACAATAGATTAAATAGGACTATGGATTAAAGGATTTAACGTCAATGGCCATTCTAAGCTGAATGTGCCTGCTCTCGTCAGATCGCAGACGTTACACAGCTTAAGTCCTCGCTAGTACCAGTGTGGGAGACTGTCTGGGAATCCGTGGTGCGGTTGAATTTTTATTATGTCGTTTAGATTTTGTTTCACAATCGATTAAAAAGGACTATGGAATAAAGCATTTAATGTCAATGGCCATTCTAAGCTGAATGTCCCTGCTCTCGTCAGATCGCAGAAGTTACACAGCTTAAGGCCTCGCTAGTACCAGTGTGGGAGACTGTCTGGGAATCCGTGGTGCGGTTGAATTTTTATTATGTCGTTTAGATTTTGTTTCACAATCGATTAAAAAGGACTATGGATTAAAGCATTTAATGTCAATGGCCATTCTAAGCTGAATGTCCCTGCTCTCGTCAGATCGCAGAAGTTACACAGCTTAAGGCCTCGCTAGTACCAGTGTGGGAGACTGTCTGTGAATCCGTGGTGCGGTTGACTTTTTACTATGTTGTTTAGATTTTGTTTCACAATAGATTAAATAGGACTATGGATTAAGGCTTTTAATGTTAATGGCCATTCTAAGCTGAATGTGCCTGCTCTCGTCAGATCGCAGAAGTTACACAGCTTAAGGCCTCGCTAGTACCAGTGTGGGAGACTGTCTGGGAATCTGTGGTGCGGTTGACTTTTTATTATGTCGTTTAGATTTTGTTTCACAATAGATTAAATAGGACTATGGATTAAAGGATTTAACGTCAATGGCCATTCTAAGCTGAATGTGCCTGCTCTCGTCAGATCGCAGACGTTACACAGTTTAAGTCCTCGCTAGTACCAGTGTGGGAGACTGTCTGGGAATCCGTAGTGTGGTTGACTTTTTATTATGTCGTTTAGATTTTGTTTCACAATCGATTAAAAAGGACTATGGATTAAAGCATTTAATGTCAATGGCCATTCTAAGCTCAATGTGCCTGCTCTCGTCAGATCGCAGAAGCTACACAGCTTAAGGCCTCGCTAGTACCAGTGTGGGAGACTGTCTGGGAATCCGTGGTGCGGTTGACTTTTTATTATGTCGTTTAGATTTTGTTTCACAATCGATTAAAAAGTACTATGGATTAAAGCATTTAATGTCGATGGCCATTCTAAGCTGAATGTGCCTGCTCTCGTCAGATCGCAGAAGTTACACAGCTTAAGGCCTCGCTAGTACCAGTGTGGGAGACTGTCTGGGAATCCGTGGTGTGGTTGACTTTTTATTATGTCGTTTAGATTTTGTTTCACAATAGATTAAATAGGACTATGGATTAAAGCATTTAACGTCAATGGCCATTCTAAGCTGAATGTGCCTGCTCTGGTCGGAACGCAGAAGTTACACAGCTTAAGGCCTCGCTAGTACTAGTGTGGGAGACTGTCTGGGAATCCGTAGTGTGGTTGACTTTTTATTATGTCGTTTAGATTTTGTTTCACAATCGATTAAAAAGGACTATGGATTAAAGCATTCAATGTCCATGGCCATTCTAAGCTCAATGTGCCTGCTCTCGTCAGATCGCAGAAGTTACACAGCTTAAGGCCTCGCTAGTACCAGTGTGGGAGACTGTCTGGGAATCCGTGGTGCGGTTGAATTTTTATTATGTCGTTTAGATTTTGTTTCACAATCGATTAAAAAGGACTATGGATTAAAGCATTTAATGTCAATGGCCATTCTAAGCTGAATGTCCCTGCTCTCGTCAGATCGCAGAAGTTACACAGCTTAAGGCCTCGCTAGTACCAGTGTGGGAGACTGTCTGTGAATCCGTGGTGCGGTTGACTTTTTACTATGTTGTTTAGATTTTGTTTCACAATAGATTAAATAGGACTATGGATTAAGGCTTTTAATGTTAATGGCCATTCTAAGCTGAATGTGCCTGCTCTCGTCAGATCGCAGAAGTTACACAGCTTAAGGCCTCGCTAGTACCAGTGTGGGAGACTGTCTGGGAATCTGTGGTGCGGTTGACTTTTTATTATGTCGTTTAGATTTTGTTTCACAATAGATTAAATAGGACTATGGATTAAAGGATTTAACGTCAATGGCCATTCTAAGCTGAATGTGCCTGCTCTCGTCAGATCGCAGACGTTATACAGTTTAAGTCCTCGCTAGTACCAGTGTGGGAGACTGTCTGGGAATCCGTAGTGTGGTTGACTTTTTATTATGTCGTTTAGATTTTGTTTCACAATCGATTAAAAAGGACTATGGATTAAAGCATTTAATGTCAATGGCCATTCTAAGCTCAATGTGCCTGCTCTCGTCAGATCGCAGAAGCTACACAGCTTAAGGCCTCGCTAGTACCAGTGTGGGAGACTGTCTGGGAATCCGTGGTGCGGTTGACTTTTTATTATGTCGTTTAGATTTTGTTTCACAATCGATTAAAAAGTACTATGGATTAAAGC
Source organism: Rhinoderma darwinii (assembly GCF_050947455.1). Taxonomy (NCBI): domain Eukaryota; kingdom Metazoa; phylum Chordata; class Amphibia; order Anura; family Rhinodermatidae; genus Rhinoderma; species Rhinoderma darwinii. Next base: position 91,560 of record NW_027464542.1, read on the forward strand.
ATTTAATGTCGATGGCCATTCTAAGCTGAATGTGCCTGCTCTCGTCAGATCGCAGAAGTTACACAGCTTAAGGCCTCGCTAGTACCAGTGTGGGAGACTGTCTGGGAATCCGTGGTGTGGTTGACTTTTTATTATGTCGTTTAGATTTTGTTTCACAATAGATTAAATAGGACTATGGATTAAAGCATTTAACGTCAATGGCCATTCTAAGCTGAATGTGCCTGCTCTGGTCGGAACGCAGAAGTTACACAGCTTAAGGCCTCGCTAGTACTAGTGTGGGAGACTGTCTGGGAATCCGTAGTGTGGTTGACTTTTTATTATGTCGTTTAGATTTTGTTTCACAATCGATTAAAAAGGACTATGGATTAAAGCATTCAATGTCCATGGCCATTCTAAGCTCAATGTGCCTGCTCTCGTCAGATCGCAGAAGTTACACAGCTTAAGGCCTCGCTAGTACCAGTGTGGGAGACTGTCTGGGAATCCGTGGTGCGGTTGACTTTTTATTATGGCGTTTAGATTTTGTTTCACAATCGATTAAAAAGGACTATGGATTAAAGCATTTAATGTCAATGGCAATTCTAAGCTGAATGTGCCTGCTCTCGTTAGATCACAGAAGTTACACAGCTTAAGTCCTCGCTAGTACCAGTGTGGGAGACTGTCTTGGAATCCGTGGTGCGGTTGACTTTTTATTATGTCGTTTAGATTTTGTTTCACAATCGATTAAATAGGACTATGGATTAAAGCATTTAACGTCAATGGCCATTCTAAGCTGAATGTGCATTCTCTCGTCAGATCGCAGAAGTTACACAGCTTAAGGCCTCGCTAGTACCAGTGTGGGAGACTGTCTGGGAATCCGTGGTGCGGTTGCATTTTTATTATGTCGTTTAGATTTTGTTTCACAATCGATTAAAAAGGACTATGGATTAAAGCGTTTAATGTCAATGGCCATTCTAAGCTGAATGTCCCTGCTCTCGTCAGATCGCAGAAGTTACACAGCTTAAGGCCTCGCTAGTACCAGTGTGGGAGACTGTCTGGGAATCCGTGGTGCGGTTGACTATTTATTATGTTGTTTAGATTTTGTTTCACAATAGATTAAATAGGACTATGGATTAAGGCTTTTAATGTCAATGGCCATTCTAAGCTGAATGTGCCTGCTCTCGTCAGATCGCAGAAGTTACACAGCTTAAGGTCTCGCTAGTACCAGTGTGGGAGACTGTCTGGGAATCCGTGGTGCGGTTGACTTTTTATTATGTCGTTTAGATTTTGTTTCACAATCGATTAAATAGGACTATGGATTAAAGCATTTAACGTCAATGGCAATTCTAAGCTGAATGTGCATGCTCTCGTCAGATCGCAGAAGTTACACAGCTTAAGGCCTCGCTAGTACCAGTGTTGGAGACTGTCTGGGAATCCGTGGTGCGGTTGAATATTTATTATGTCGTTTAGATTTTGTTTCACAATCGATTAAAAAGGACTATGGATTAAAGCATTTAATGTCAATGGCCATTCTAAGCTGAATGTCCCTGCTCTCGTCAGATCGCAGAAGTTACACAGCTTAAGGCCTCGCTAATACCAGTGTGGGAGACTGTCTGTGAATCTGTGGTGCGGTTGACTTTTTATTATGTCGTTTAGATTTTGTTTCACAATCGATTAAAAAGTACTATGGATTAAAGCATTTAACGTCAATGGCCATTCTAAGCTGAATGTGCCTCCTCTCGTCAGATCGCAGAAGTTACACAGCTTAAGGCCTCGCTAGTACCAGTGTGGGAGACTGTCTGGGAATCCGTGGTGCGGTTGAATTTTTATTATGTCGTTTAGATTTTGTTTCACAATCGATTAAAAAGGACTATGGATTAAAGCATTTAATGTCAATGGCCATTCTAAGCTGAATGTCCCTGCTCTCGTCGGATCGCAGAAGTTACACAGCTTAAGGCCTCGCTAGTACCAGTGTGGGAGACTGTCTGGGAATCCATGGTGCGGTTGACTTTTTATTATGTCGTTTAGATTTTGTTTCACAATCAATTAAAAAGGACTATGGATTAAAGCATTTAATGTCAATGGCCATTCTAAGCTGTATGTGCCTGCTCTCGTCAGATCGCAGAAGTTACACAGCTTAAGGCCTCGCTAGTACCAGTGTGGGAGACTGTCTGGGAATCCGTGGTGCGGTTGACTTTTTATTAAGTCGTTTAGATTTTGTTTCACAATAGATTAAATAGGACTATGGATTAAAGCATTTAACGTCAATGGCCATTCTAAGCTGAATGTGCCTGCTCTCGTCAGATCGCAGAAGTTACACAGCTTAAGGCCTCGCTAGTACCAGTGTGGGAGACTGTCTGGGAATCCGTGGTGCGGTTGACTTTTTATTATGTCGTTTAGATTTTGTTTCACAATCGATTAAAAAGGACTATGGATTAAAGCATTTAATGTCAATGGCCATTCTAAGCTGAATGTCCCTGCTCTTGTCAGATCGCAGAAGTTACACAGCTTAAGGCCTCGCTAGTACCAGTGTGGGAGACTGTCTGGGAATCCGTGGTGCGGTTGACTTTTTATTATGTCGTTTAGATTTTGTTTCACAATCGATTAAAAAGTACTATGGATTAAAGCATTTAATGTCAATGGCCATTCTAAGCTGAATGTGCCTGCTCTCGTCAGATCGCAGAAGTTACACAGCTTAAGGCCTCGCTAGTACCAGTGTGGGAGACTGTCTGGGAATCCGTGGTGTGGTTGACTTTTTATTATGTCGTTTAGATTTTGTTTCACAATAGATTAAATAGGACTATGGATTAAAGCATTTAACGTCAATGGCCATTCTAAGCTGAATGTGCCTGCTCTGGTCAGAACGCAGAATTTACACAGCTTAAGGCCTCTCTAGTACCAGTGTGGGAGACTGTCTGGGAATCCGTGGTGCGGTTGACTTTTTATTATGTTGTTTAGATTTTGTTTCACAATAGATTAAATAGGACTATGGATTAAGGCTTTTAATGTCAATGGCCATTCTAAGCTGAATGTGCCTGCTCTCGTCAGATCGCAGAAGTTACGCAGCTTAAGCCCTCGCTAGTACCAGTGTGGGAGACTGTCTGGGAATTCGTGGTGCGGTTGACTTTTTATTATGTTGTTTCGATTTTGTTTCACAATAGATTAAATAGGACTATGGATTAAGGCTTTTAATGTTAATGGCCATTCTAAGCTGAATGTGCCTGCTCTCGTCAGATCGCAGAAGATACACAGCTTAAGGCCTCGCTAGTACCAGTGTGGGAGACTGTCTGGGAATCCGTAGTGCGGTTGACTTTTTATTATGTCGTTTAGATTTTGTTTCACAATCGATTAAAAAGGACTATGGATTAAAGCATTTAATGTCAATGGCCATTCTAAGCTGAATGTGCCTGCTCTCGTTAGATCGCAGAAGTTACACAGCTTAACGCCTCGCTAGTACTAGTGTGGGAGACTGTCTGGGAATCCGTGGTGCGGTTGACTTTTTATTATGTCGTTTAGATTTTGTTTCACAATAGATTAAATAGGACTATGGATTAAAGGATTTAATGTCAATGGCCATTCTAAGCTGAATGTGCCTGCTCTCGTCAGATCGCAGAAGTTACACAGCTTAAGGCCTCGCTAGTACCAGTGTGGGAGACTGTCTGGGAATCCGTGGTGTGGTTGACTTTTGATTATGTCGTTTAGATTTTGTTTCACAATAGATTAAATAGGACTATGGATTAAAGCATTTAACGTCAATGGCCATTCTAAGCTGAATGTGCCTGCTCTGGTCAGAACGCAGAAGTTACACAGCTTAAGGCCTCGCTAGTACCAGTGTGGGAGACTGTCTGGGAATTCGTGGTGCGGTTGACTTTTTATTATGTTGTTTCGATTTTGTTTCACAATAGATTAAATAGGACTATGGATTAAGGCTTTTAATGTTAATGGCCATTCTAAGCTGAATGTGCCTGCTCTCGTCAGATCGCAGAAGATACACAGCTTAACGCCTCGCTAGTACCAGTGTGGGAGACTGTCTGGGAATCCGTGGTGCGGTTGACTTTTTATTATGTCGTTTAGATTTTGTTTCACAATAGATTAAATAGGACTATGGATTAAAGGATTTAATGTCAATGGCCATTCTAAGCTGAATGTGCCTGCTCTCGTCAGATCGCAGAAGTTACACAGCTTTAGGCCTCGCTAGTACCAGTGTGGGAGACTGTCTGGGAATCCATGGTACGTTGACTTTTTATTATGTCGTTTAGATTTTGTTTCACAATCGATTAAAAAGGACTATGGATTAAAGCATTTAATGTCAATGGCCATTCTAAGCTGAATGTGCCTGCTCTCGTCAGCTCGCAGAAGTTACACAGCTTAAGGCCTCGCTAGTACCAGTGTGGGAGACTGTCTGGGAATCCGTGGTGCGGTTGACTTTTTATTAAGTCGTTTAGATTTTGTTTCACAATAGATTAAATAAGACTATGGATTAAAGCATTTAACGTCAATGGCCATTCTAAGCTGAATGTGCCTGCTCTCGTCAGATCGCAGAAGTTACACAGCTTAAGGACTCGCTAGTACCAGTGTGGGAGACTGTCTGGGAATCCGTGGTGCGGTTGACTTTTTATTATGTCGTTTAGATTTTGTTTCACAATCGATTAAAAAGGACTATGAATTAAAGCATTTAATGTCAATGGCCATTCTAAGCTGAATGTCCCTGCTCTCGTCAGATCGCAGAAGTTACACAGCTTAAGGCCTCGCTAGTACCAGTGTGGGAGACTGTCTGGGAATCCGTGGTGCGGTTGACTTTTTATTATGTCGTTTAGATTTTGTTTCACAATCGATTAAAAAGTACTATTGATTAAAGCGTTTAATGTCAATGGCCATTCTAAGCTGAATGTGCCTGCTCTCGTCAGATCGCAGAAGTTACACAGCTTAAGGCCTCGCTAGTACCAGTGTGGGAGACTGTCTGGGAATCCGTGGTGTGGTTGACTTTTGATTATGTCGTTTAGATTTTGTTTCACAATAGATTAAATAGGACTATGGATTAAAGCATTTAACGTCAATGGCCATTCTAAGCTGAATGTGCCTGCTCTGGTCAGAACGCAGAAGTTACACAGCTTAAGGCCTCGCTAGTACCAGTGTGGGAGACTGTCTGGGAATCCGTGGTGCGGTTGAATTTTTATTGTGTCGTTTAGATTTTGTTTCACAATCGATTAAAAAGGACTATGGATTAAAGCCTTTAATGTCAATGGCCATTCTAAGCTGAATGTCCCTGCTCTTGTTAGATCACAGAAGTTACACAGCTTAACGCCTCGCTAGTACCAGTGTGGGAGACTGTCTGGGAATCCGTGGTGCGGTTGACTTTTTATTATGTCGTTTAGATTTTGTTTCACAATCGATTAAAAAGGACTATGGATTAAAGCATTTAATGTCAATGGCCATTCTAAGCTGAATGTGCCTGCTCTCGTCAGAACGCAGAAGTTACACAGCTTAAGGCCTCGCTAGTACCAGCGTTGGAGACTGTCTGGGAATCCGTGGTGCGGTTGAATTTTTATTATGTCGTTTAGATTTTGTTTCACAATCGATTAAAAAGGACTATGGATTAAAGCATTTAATGTCAATGGCCATTCTAAGCTGAATGTGCCTGCTCTCGTTAGATCGCAGAAGTTACACAGCTTAACGCCTCGCTAGTACCAGTGTGGGAGACTGTCTGGGAATCCGTGGTGCGGTTGACTTTTTATTATGTCGTTTAGATTTTGTTTCACAATCGATTAAAAAGGACTATGGATTAAAGCATTTAATGTCAATGGCCATTCTAAGCTGAATGTGCCTGCTCTCATTAGATCGCAGAAGTTACACAGCTTAACGCCTCGCTAGTACCAGTGTGGGAGACTGTCTGGGAATCCGTGGTGCGGTTGACTTTTTATTATGTCGTTTAGATTTTGTTTCACAATAGATTAAATAGGACTATGGATTAAAAGATTTAATGTCAATGGCCATTCTAAGCTGAATGTGCCTGCTCTCGTCAGATCGCAGAAGTTACACAGCTTTAGGCCTCGCTAGTACCAGTGTGGGAGACCGTCTGGGAATCCATGGTACGTTGACTTTTTATTATGTCGTTTAGATTTTGTTTCACAATCGATTAAAAAGGACTATGGATTAAAGCATTTAATGTCAATGGCCATTCTAAGCTGAATGTGCCTGCAATCGTCAGCTCGCAGAAGTTACACAGCTTAAGGCCTCGCTAGTACCAGTGTGGGAGACTGTCTGGGAATCCGTGGTGCGGTTGACTTTTTATTAAGTCGTTTAGATTTTGTTTCACAATAGATTAAATAAGACTATGGATTAAAGCATTTAACGTCAATGGCCATTCTAAGCTGAATGTGCCTGCTCTCGTCAGATCGCAGAAGTTACACAGCTTAAGGACTCGCTAGTACCAGTGTGGGAGACTGTCTGGGAATCCGTGGTGCGGTTGACTTTTTATTATGTCGTTTAGATTTTGTTTCACAATCGATTAAAAAGGACTATGAATTAAAGCATTTAATGTCAATGGCCATTCTCAGCTGAATGTCCCTGCTCTCGTCAGATCGCAGAAGTTACACAGCTTAAGGCCTCGCTAGTACCAGTGTGGGAGACTGTCTGGGAATCCGTGGTGCGGTTGACTTTTTATTATGTCGTTTAGATTTTGTTTCACAATAGATTAAATAGGACTATGGATTAAAGCATTTAACGTCAATGGCCATTCTAAGCTGAATGTGCCTGCTCTGGTCAGAACGCAGAAGTTACACAGTTTAAGGCCTCGCTAGTACCAGTGTGGGAGACTGTCTGGGAATCCGTGGTGCGGTTGAATTTTTATTGTGTCGTTTAGATTTTGTTTCACAATCGATTAAAAAGGACTATGGATTAAAGCCTTTAATGTCAATGGCCATTCTAAGCTGAATGTCCCTGCTCTTGTTAGATCACAGAAGTTACACAGCTTAACGCCTCGCTAGTACCAGTGTGGGAGACTGTCTGGGAATCCGTGGTGCGGTTGACTTCTTATTATGTCGTTTAGATTTTGTTTCACAATCGATTAAAAAGGACTATGGATTAAAGCATTTAATGTCAATGGCCATTCTAAGCTGAATGTCCCTGCTCTCGTCAGATCGCAGAAGTTACACAGCTTAAGGCCTCGCTAGTACCAGTGTGGGAGACTGTCTGGGAATCCGTGGTGCGGTTGACTTTTTATTATGTCGTTTAGATTTTGTTTCACAATAGATTAAATAGGACTTTGGATTAAAGCATTTAATGTCAATGGTCATTCTAAGCTGAATGTGCCTGCTCTCGTCAGAACGCAGAAGTTACACAGCTTAAGGCCTCGCTAGTACCAGCGTTGGAGACTGTCTGGGAATCCGTGGTGCGGTTGAATTTTTATTATGTCGTTTAGATTTTGTTTCACAATCGATTAAAAAGGACTATGGATTAAAGCATTTAATGTCAATGGCCATTCTAAGCTGAATGTCCCTGCTCTCGTCAGATCGCAGAAGTTGCACAGCTTAAGGCCTCGCTAGTACCAGTGTGGGAGACTGTCTGGGAATCCGTGGTGCGGTTGACTTTTTATTATGTTGTTTAGATTTTGTTTCACAATAGATTAAATAGGACTATGGATTAAGGCTTTTAGTGTCAATGGCCATTCTAAGCTGAATGTGCCTGCTCTCGTCAGATTGCAGAAGTTACACAGCTTAAGGCCTCGCTAGTACCAGTGTGGGAGACTGTCTGGGAATTCGTGGTGTGGTTGACTTTTTATTATGTCGTTTAGATTTTGTTTCACAATCGATTAAAAAGGACTATGGATTAAAGCATTTAATGACAATGGCCGTTCTAAGCTGAATGTGCCTGCTCTCGTTAGATCGCAGAAGTTACACACCTTAACGCCTCGCTAGTACCAGTGTGGGAGACTGTCTGGGAATCCGTGGTGCGGTTGACTTTTTATTATGTCGTTTAGATTTTGTTTCACAATCGTTTAAAAAGGACTATGGATTAAAGCATTTAATGTCAATGGCCATTCTAAGCTGAATGTGCCTGCTCTCGTCAGATCGCAGAAGTTACACAGCTTAAGGCCTCGCTAGTACCAGTGTGGGAGACTGTCTGGGAATCCGTGGTGCTGTTGAATTTTTATTATGTCGTTTAGATTTTGTTTCACAATCGATTAAAAAGGACTATGGATTAAAGCATTTAATGTCAATGGCCATTCTAAGCTGAATGTCCCTGCTCTCGTCAGATCGCAGAAGTTACATAGCTTAAGGCCTTGCTAGTACCAGTGTGGGAGACTGTCTGGGAATCCGTGGTGTGGTTGACTTTTTATTATGTTGTTTAGATTTTATTTCACAATAGATTAAATAGGACTATGGATTAAGGCTTTTAATGTCAATGGCCATTCTAAACTGAATGTACCTGCTCTCGTCATATCGCAGAAGTTACACAGCTTAAGGCCTCGCTAGTACCAGTGTGGCAGACTGTCTGGGAATCCGTGGTGCGGTTGACTTTTTATTATGTCGTTTAGATTTTTGTTTCACAATAGATTAAATAGGACTATGGATTAAAGCATTTACTGTCAATGGCCATTCTAAGCTGAATGTGCATGCTCTCGTTAGATCACAGAAGTTACACAGCTTAACGCCTCGCTAGTACCAGTGTGGGAGACTGTCTGGGAATCCGTGGTGCGGTTGACTTTTTATTATGTCGTTTAGATTTTGTTTCACAATAGATTAAATAGGACTATGGATTAAAGCATTTAACGTCAATGGCAATTCTAAGCTGAATGTGCCAGCTCTCGTCAAATCGCAGAAGTTACACAGCTTAAGGCCTCGCTAGTACCACTGTGGGAGACTGTCTGGGAATCCGTGGTGTGGTTGAATTTTTATTATGTCGTTTAGATTTTGTTTCACAATCGATTAAAAAGGACTATGGATTAAAGCGTTTAATGTCAATGGCCATTCTAAGCTGAATGTCCCTGCTCTCGTCAGATCGCAGAAGTTACACAGCTTAAGGCCTCGCTAGTACCAGTGTGGGAGACTGTCTGTGAATCCGTGGTTCGGTTGACTTTTTATTATGTCGTTTAGATTTTGTTTCACAATCGATTAAAAAGGACTATGGATTAAAGCATTTAATGTCAATGGCCATTCTAAGCTGAATGTGCCTGCTCTCGTCAGATCGCAGAAGTTACACAGCTTAAGGCCTCGCTAGTACCAGTGTGGGAGACTGTCTGGGAATCCGTGGTGCGGTTGACTTTTTATTATGTCGTTTAGATTTTGTTTCACAATCGATTAAAAAGGACTATGGATTAAAGCATTTAATGTCAATGGCCATTCTAAGCTGAATGTGCCTGCTCTCGTCAGATCGCAGAAGTTACACAGCTTAAGGCCTCGCTAGTACCAGTGTGGGAGACTGTCTGGGAATCCGTGGTGCGGTTGACTTTTTATTATGTCGTTTAGATTTTGTTTCACAATAGATTAAATAGGACTATGGATTAAAGCATTTAACGTCAATGGCCATTCTAAGCTGAATGTGCCTGCTCTCGTCAGAACGCAGAAGTTACACAGCTTAAGGCCTCGCTAGTACCAGTGTGGGAGACTGTCTGGGAATCCGTGGTGCGGTTGACTTTTTATTATGTCGTTTAGATTTTGTTTCACAATCGATTAAAAAGGACTATGGATTAAAGCATTTAATGTCAATGGCCATTCTAAGCTGAATGTGCCTGCTCTCGTCAGATCGCAGAAGTTACACAGCTTAAGGCCTCGCTAGTACCAGTGTGGGAGACTGTCTGGGAATCCGTGGTGCGGCTGACTTTTTATTATGTCGTTTAGATTTTGTTTCACAATAGATTAAATAGGACTATGGATTAAAGCATTTAACGTCAATGGCCATTCTAAGCTGAATGTGCCTGCTCTCGTCAGAACGCAGAAGTTACACAGCTTAAGGCCTCGCTAGTACCAGTGTGGGAGACTGTCTGGGAATCCGTGGTGCGGTTGAATTTTTATTATGTCGTTTAGATTTTGTTTCACAATCGATTAAAAAGGACTATGGATTAAAGCATTTAATGTCAATGGCCATTCTAAGCTGAATGTCCCTGCTCTCGTCAGATCGCAGAAGTTACACAGCTTAAGGCCTCGCTAGTACCAGTGTGGGAGACTGTCAGGGAATCCGTGGTGTGGTTGTCTTTTTACTATGTTGTTTAGATTTTGTTTCACAATAGATTAAATAGGACTATGGATTAAGGCTTTTAATGTCAATGGCCATTCTATGCTGAATGTGCCTGCTCTCGTCAGATCGCAGAAGTTACACAGCTTAAGGCCTCGCTAGTACCAGTGTGGGAGACTGTCTGGGAATCCGTGGTGCGGTTGACTTTTTATTATGTCGTTTAGATTTTGTTTCACAATCGATTAAAAAGGACTATGGATTAAAGCATTTAATGTCAATGGCCATTTTAAGCTGAATGTGCCTCCTCTCGTCAGATCGCAGAAGTTACACAGCTTAAGCCCTCGCTAGTACCAGTGTGGGAGACTGTCTGGGAATCCGTGGTGCGGTTGAATTTTTATTATGTCGTTTAGATTTTGTTTCACAATCGATTAAAAAGGACTATGGAATAAAGCATTTAATGTCAATGGCCATTCTAAGCTGAATGTCCCTGCTCTCGTCAGATCGCAGAAGTTACACAGCTTAAGGCCTCGCTAGTACCAGTGTGGGAGACTGTCTGGGAATCCTAGGTGCATTTGAATTTTTATTATGTCGTTTAGATTTTGTTTCACAATCGATTAAAAAGGACTATGGATTAAAGCATTTAATGTCAATGGCCATTCTAAGCTGAATGTCCCTGCTCTCGTCAGATCGCAGAAGTTACACAGCTTAAGGCCTCGCTAGTACCAGTGTGGGAGACTGTCTGGGAATCCGTGGTGCGGTTGACTTTTTATTATGTCGTTTAGATTTTGTTTCACAATCGATTAAATAGGACTATGGATTAAAGCATTTAACGTCAATGGCAATTCTAAGCTGAATGTGCATGCTCTCGTCAGATCGCAGAAGTTACACAGCTTAAGGCCTCGCTAGTACCAGTGTTGGAGACTGTCTGGGAATCCGTGGTGCGGTTGAATATTTATTATGTCGTTTAGATTTTGTTTCACAATCGATTAAAAAGGACTATGGATTAAAGCGTTTAATGTCAATGGCCATTCTAAGCTGAATGTCCCTGCTCTCATCAGATCGCAGAAGTTACACAGCTTAAGGCCTCGCTAATACCAGTGTGGGAGACTGTCTGTGAATCCGTGGTGCGGTTGACTTTTTATTATGTCGTTTAGATTTTGTTTCACAATCGATTAAAAAGTACTATGGATTAAAGCATTTAACGTCAATGGCCATTCTAAGCTGAATGTGCCTCCTCTCGTCAGATCGCAGAAGTTACACAGCTTAAGGCCTCGCTAGTACCAGTGTGGGAGACTGTCTGGGAATCCGTGGTGCAGTTGACTTTTTATTATGTCGTTTAGATTTTGTTTCACAATCGATTAAAAAGGACTATGGATTAAAGCATTTAATGTCAATGGCCATTCTAAGCTGAATGTGCCTGCTCTCGTTAGATCGCAGAAGTTACACAGCTTAACGCCTCGCTAGTACCAGTGTGGGAGACTGTCTGGGAATCCGTGGTGCGGTTGACTTTTTATTATGTCGTTTAGATTTTGTTTCACAATAGATTAAATAGGACTATGGATTAAAGGATTTAACGTCAATGGCCATTCTAAGCTGAATGTGCCTGCTCTCGTCAGATCGCAGAAGTTACACAGCTTAAGTCCTCGCTAGTACCAGTGTGGGAGACTGTCTGGGAATCCGTGGTGCGGTTGAATTTTTATTATGTCGTTTAGATTTTGTTTCACAATCGATTAAAAAGGACTATGGATTAAAGCTTTTAATGTCAATGGCCATTCTAAGCTGAATGTCCCTGCTCTCGTCGGATCGCAGAAGTTACACAGCTTAAGGCCTCGCTAGTACCAGTGTGGGAGACTGTCTGGGAATCCGTGGTGCTGTTGAATTTTTATTATGTCGTTTAGATTTTGTTTCACAATCGATTAAAAAGGACTATGGATTAAAGCATTTAATGTCAATGGCCATTCTAAGCTGAATGTCCCTGCTCTCGTCAGATCGCAGAAGTTACATAGCTTAAGCCCTTGCTAGTACCAGTGTGGGAGACTGTCTGGGAATCCGTGGTGTGGTTGACTTTTTATTATGTTGTTTAGATTTTATTTCACAATAGATTAAATAGGACTATGGATTAAGGCTTTTAATGTCAATGGCCATTCTAAACTGAATGTACCTGCTCTCGTCATATCGCAGAAGTTACACAGCTTAAGGCCTCGCTAGTACCAGTGTGGCAGACTGTCTGGGAATCCGTGGTGCGGTTGACTTTTTATTATGTCGTTTAGATTTTGTTTCACAATAGATTAAATAGGACTATGGATTAAAGCATTTACTGTCAATGGCCATTCTAAGCTGAATGTGCATGCTCTCGTTAGATCACAGAAGTTACACAGCTTAACGCCTCGCTAGTACCAGTGTGGGAGACTGTCTGGGAATCCGTGGTGCGGTTGACTTTTTATTATGTCGTTTAGATTTTGTTTCACAATAGATTAAATAGGACTATGGATTAAAGCATTTAACGTCAATGGCAATTCTAAGCTGAATGTGCCAGCTCTCGTCAGATCGCAGAAGTTACACAGCTTAAGGCCTCGCTAGTACCAGTGTGGGAGACTGTCTGTGAATCCGTGGTTCGGTTGACTTTTTATTATGTCGTTTAGATTTTGTTTCACAATCGATTAAAAGGGACTATGGATTAAAGCATTTAATGTCAATGGCCATTCTAAGCTGAATGTGCCTGCTCTCGTCAGATCGCAGAAGTTACACAGCTTAAGGCCTCGCTAGTACCAGTGTGGGAGACTGTCTGGGAATCCGTGGTGCGGTTGACTTTTTATTATGTCGTTTAGATTTTGTTTCACAATCGATTAAAAAGGACTATGGATTAAAGCATTTAATGTCAATGGCCATTCTAAGCTGAATGTGCCTGCTCTCGTCAGATCGCAGAAGTTACACAGCTTAAGGCCTCGCTAGTACCAGTGTGGGAGACTGTCTGGGAATCCGTGGTGCGGCTGACTTTTTATTATGTCGTTTAGATTTTGTTTCACAATAGATTAAATAGGACTATGGATTAAAGCATTTAACGTCAATGGCCATTCTAAGCTGAATGTGCCTGCTCTCGTCAGAACGCAGAAGTTACACAGCTTAAGGCCTCGCTAGTACCAGTGTGGGAGACTGTCTGGGAATCCGTGGTGCGGTTGAATTTTTATTATGTCGTTTAGATTTTGTTTCACAATCGATTAAAAAGGACTATGGATTAAAGCATTTAATGTCAATGGCCATTCTAAGCTGAATGTCCCTGCTCTCGTCAGATCGCAGAAGTTACACAGCTTAAGGCCTCGCTAGTACCAGTGTGGGAGACTGTCAGGGAATCCGTGGTGTGGTTGTCTTTTTACTATGTTGTTTAGATTTTGTTTCACAATAGATTAAATAGGACTATGGATTAAGGCTTTTAATGTCAATGGCCATTCTATGCTGAATGTGCCTGCTCTCGTCAGATCGCAGAAGTTACACAGCTTAAGGCCTCGCTAGTACCAGTGTGGGAGACTGTCTGGGAATCCGTGGTGCGGTTGACTTTTTATTATGTCGTTTAGATTTTGTTTCACAATCGATTAAAAAGGACTATGGATTAAAGCATTTAATGTCAATGGCCATTTTAAGCTGAATGTGCCTCCTCTCGTCAGATCGCAGAAGTTACACAGCTTAAGCCCTCGCTAGTACCAGTGTGGGAGACTGTCTGGGAATCCGTGGTGCGGTTGACTTTTTATTATGTTGTTTAGATTTTGTTTCACAATAGATTAAATAGGACTATGGATTAAGGCTTTTAATGTTAATGGCCATTCTAAGCTGAATGTGCCTGCTCTCGTCAGATCGCAGAAGTTACACAGCTTAAGGCCTCGCTAGTACCAGTGTGGGAGACTGTCTGGGAATCCGTGGTGCGGTTGACTTTTTATTATGTCGTTTAGATTTTGTTTCACAATAGATTAAATAGGACTATGGATTAAAGGATTTAACGTCAATGGCCATTCTAAGCTGAATGTGCCTGCTCTCGTCAGATCGCAGACGTTACACAGCTTAAGTCCTCGCTAGTACCAGTGTGGGAGACTGTCTGGGAATCCGTGGTGCGGTTGAATTTTTATTATGTCGTTTAGATTTTGTTTCACAATCGATTAAAAAGGACTATGGAATAAAGCATTTAATGTCAATGGCCATTCTAAGCTGAATGTCCCTGCTCTCGTCAGATCGCAGAAGTTACACAGCTTAAGGCCTCGCTAGTACCAGTGTGGGAGACTGTCTGGGAATCCTAGGTGCATTTGAATTTTTATTATGTCGTTTAGATTTTGTTTCACAATCGATTAAAAAGGACTATGGATTAAAGCATTTAATGTCAATGGCCATTCTAAGCTGAATGTCCCTGCTCTCGTCAGATCGCAGAAGTTACACAGCTTAAGGCCTCGCTAGTACCAGTGTGGGAGACTGTCTGGGAATCCGTGGTGCGGTTGACTTTTTATTATGTCGTTTAGATTTTGTTTCACAATCGATTAAATAGGACTATGGATTAAAGCATTTAACGTCAATGGCAATTCTAAGCTGAATGTGCATGCTCTCGTCAGTTCGCAGAAGTTACACAGCTTAAGGCCTCGCTAGTACCAGTGTTGGAGACTGTCTGGGAATCCGTGGTGCGGTTGAATATTTATTATGTCGTTTAGATTTTGTTTCACAATCGATTAAAAAGGACTATGGATTAAAGCGTTTAATGTCAATGGCCATTCTAAGCTGAATGTCCCTGCTCTCATCAGATCGCAGAAGTTACACAGCTTAAGGCCTCGCTAATACCAGTGTGGGAGACTGTCTGTGAATCCGTGGTGCGGTTGACTTTTTATTATGTCGTTTAGATTTTGTTTCACAATCGATTAAAAAGTACTATGGATTAAAGCATTTAACGTCAATGGCCATTCTAAGCTGAATGTGCCTCCTCTCGTCAGATCGCAGAAGTTACACAGCTTAAGGCCTCGCTAGTACCAGTGTGGGAGACTGTCTGGGAATCCGTGGTGCAGTTGACTTTTTATTATGTCGTTTAGATTTTGTTTCACAATCGATTAAAAAGGACTATGGATTAAAGCATTTAATGTCAATGGCCATTCTAAGCTGAATGTGCCTGCTCTCGTTAGATCGCAGAAGTTACACAGCTTAACGCCTCGCTAGTACCAGTGTGGGAGACTGTCTGGGAATCCGTGGTGCGGTTGACTTTTTATTATGTCGTTTAGATTTTGTTTCACAATAGATTAAATAGGACTATGGATTAAAGGATTTAACGTCAATGGCCATTCTAAGCTGAATGTGCCTGCTCTCGTCAGATCGCAGAAGTTACACAGCTTAAGTCCTCGCTAGTACCAGTGTGGGAGACTGTCTGGGAATCCGTGGTGCGGTTGAATTTTTATTATGTCGTTTAGATTTTGTTTCACAATCGATTAAAAAGGACTATGGATTAAAGCTTTTAATGTCAATGGCCATTCTAAGCTGAATGTCCCTGCTCTCGTCGGATCGCAGAAGTTACACAGCTTAAGGCCTCGCTAGTACCAGTGTGGGAGACTGTCTGGGAATCCGTGGTGCGGTTGACTTTTTATTATGTCGTTTAGATTTTGTTTCACAATCGATTAAAAAGGACTATGGATTAAAGCATTTAATGTCAATGGCCATTCTAAGCTGAATGTGCCTGCTCTCGTTAGATCGCAGAAATTACACAGCTTAACGCCTCGCTAGTACCAGTGTGGGAGACTGTCTGGGAATCCGTGGTGCGGTTGACTTTTTATTATGTCGTTTAGATTTTGTTTCACAATAGATTAAATAGGACTATGGATTAAAGGATTTAATGTCAATGGCCATTCTAAGCTGAATGTGCCTGCTCTCGTCAGATCGCAGAAGTTACACAGCTTAAGGCCTCGCTAGTACCAGTGTGGGAGACTGTCTGGGAATCCGTGGTGCGGTTGAATTTTTATTGTGTCGTTTAGATTTTGTTTCACAATCGATTAAAAAGGACTATGGATTAAAGCCTTTAATGTCAATTGCCATTCTAAGCTGAATGTCCTTGCTCTTGTTAGATTGCAGAAGTTACACAGCTTAACGCCTCGCTAGTACCAGTGTGGGAGACTGTCTGGGAATCCATGGTGCGGTTGACTTTTTATTATGTCGTTTAGATTTTGTTTCACAATAGATTAAATAGGACTATGGATTAAAGCATTTAATGTCAATGGCCATTCTAAGCTGAATGTGCCTGCTCTCGTCAGATCGCAGAAGTTACACAGCTTAAGGCCTCGCTAGTACCAGTGTGGGAGACTGTCTGGGAATCCATGGTGCGGTTGACTTTTTATTATGTCGTTTAGATTTTGTTTCACAATAGATTAAATAGGACTATGGATTAAAGCATTTAACGTCAATGGCCATTCTAAGCTGAATGTGCCTGCTCTCGTCAGAACGCAGAAGTTACACAGCTTAAGGCCTCGCTAGTACCAGTGTGGGAGACTGTCTGGGAATCCGTGGTGCGGTTGAATTTTTATTATGTCGTTTAGATTTTGTTTCACAATCGATTAAAAAGGACTATGGATTAAAGCATTTAATGTCAATGGCCATTCTTAGCTGAAGGTCCCTGCTCTCGTCAGATCGCAGAAGTTACACAGCTTAAGGCCTCGCTAGTACCAGTGTGGGAGACTGTCTGGGAATCCGTGGTGCGGTTGACTTTTTATTATGTAGTTTAGATTTTGTTTCACAATCGATTAAAAAGGACTATGGATTAAGGCTTTTAATGTTAATGGCCATTCTAAGCTGAATGTGCCTGCTCTCGTCAGATCGCAGAAGTTACACAGCTTAAGGACTCGCTAGTACCAGTGAGGGAGACTGTCTGGGAATCCGTGGTGCGGTTGACTTTTTATTATGTCGTTTAGATTTTGTTTCACAATCGATTAAAAAGGACTATGGATTAAGGCTTTTAATGTTAATGGCCATTCTAAGCTGAATGTGCCTGCTCTCGTCAGAACGCAGAAGTTACACAGCTTAAGGCCTCGCTAGTACCAGTGTGGGAGACTGTCTGGGAATCCGTGGTGCGGTTGAATTTTTATTATGTCGTTTAGATTTTGTTTCACAATCGATTAAAAAGGACTATGGATTAAAGCATTTAATGTCAATGCCCATTCTAAGCTGAAGGTCCCTGCTCTCGTCAGATCGCAGAAGTTACACAGCTTAAGGCCTCGCTAGTACCAGTGTGGGAGACTGTCTGGGAATCCGTGGTGCGGTTGACTTTTTATTATGTAGTTTAGATTTTGTTTCACAATCGATTAAAAAGGACTATGGATTAAGGCTTTTAATGTTAATGGCCATTCTAAGCTGAATGTGCCTGCTCTCGTCAGATCGCAGAAGTTACACAGCTTAAGGACTCGCTAGTACCAGTGAGGGAGACTGTCTGGGAATCCGTGGTGCGGTTGACTTTTTATTATGTCGTTTAGATTTTGTTTCACAATCGATTAAAAAGGACTATGGATTAAAGCATTTAATGTCAATGGCCATTCTAAGCTGAATGTCCCTGCTCTCGTCAGATCGCAGAAGTTACACAGCTTAAGGCCTCGCTAGTACCAGTCTGGGAGACTGTCTGGGAATCCGTGGTGCGGTTGACTTTTTATTATGTCGTTTAGATTTTGTTTCACAATCGATTAAAAAGTACTATGGATTAAAGCATTTAATGTCAATGGCCATTCTAAGCTGAATGTGCCTGCTCTCGTCAGATCGCAGAAGTTACACAGCTTAAGGCCTCGCTAGTACCAGTGTGGGAGACTGTCTGGGAATCCGTGGTGTGGTTGACTTTTTATTATGTCGTTTAGATTTTGTTTCACAATAGATTAAATAGGACTATGGATTAAAGCATTTAACGTCAATGGCCATTCTAAGCTGAATGTGCCTTCTCTCGTCAGAATGCAGAAGTTACACAGCTTAAGGCCTCGCTAGTACCAGTGTGGGAAACTGTCTGGGAATCCGTGGTGCGGTTGAATTTTTATTATGTCGTTTAGATTTTGTTTCACAATCGATTAAAAAGGACTATGTATTAAAGCATTTAATGTCAATGGCCATTCTAAGCTGAATGTCCCTGTTCTCGTCAGATCGCAGAAGTTACACAGCTTAAGGCCTCGCTAGTACCAGTGTGGGAAACTGTCTGGGAATCCGTGGTGCGGTTGAATTTTTATTATGTCGTTTAGATTTTGTTTCACAATCGATTAAAAAGGACTATGTATTAAAGCATTTAATGTCAATGGCCATTCTAAGCTGAATGTCCCTGTTCTCGTCAGATCGCAGAAGTTACACAGCTTAAGGCCTCGCTAGTACCAGTGTGGGAGACTGTCTGGGAATACGTGGTGCGGTTGACTTTTTATTATGTTGTTTAGATTTTGTTTCACAATAAATTAAATAGGACTATGGATTAAGGCTTTTAATGTCAATGGCCATTCTAAGCTGAATGTGCCTGCTCTCGTCAGATCGCAGAAGTTACACAGCTTAAGGCTTTGCTAGTACCAGTGTGGGAGACTGTCTGGGAAACCGTGGTGCGGTGACTTTTTATTATGTCGTTTAGATTTTGTTTCACAATCGATTAAAAAGGACTATGGATTAAAGCATTTAATGTCAATGGCCATTCTAAGCTGAATGTGCAAGCTCTCGTTAGATTGCAGAAGTTACACAGCTTAACGCCTCGCTAGTACCAGTGTGGGAGACTGTCTGGGAATCCGTGGTGCGGTTGACTTTTTATTATGTCGTTTAGATTTTGTTTCACAATCAATTAAAAAGGACTATGGATTAAAGTATTTAATGTCAATGGCCATTCTAAGCTGAATGTGCCTGCTCTTGTCAGATCGCAGAAGTTACACAGCTTAAGGCCTTGCTAGTACCAGTGTGGGAGACTGTCTGGGAATCCGTGGTGCGGTTGACTTTTTATTATGTCGTTTAGATTTTGTTTCACAATAGATTAAATAGGACTATGGATTAAAGCATTTAACGTCAATGGCCATTCTAAGCTGAATGTGCCTGCTCTCGTCAGAACGCAGAAGTTACACAGCTTAAGGCCTCGCTAGTACCAGTGTGGGAGACTGTCTGGGAATCCGTGGTGCGGTTGACTTTTTATTATGTTGTTTAGATTTTGTTTCACAATAGATTAAATAGGACTATGGATTAAAGCTTTTAATGTCAATGGCCATTCTAAACTGAATGTGCCTGCTCTCGTCAGATCGCAGAAGTTACACAGCTTAAGGCCTCGCTAGTACCAGTGTGGGAGACTGTCTGGGAATCTGTGGTGCGGTTGACTTTTTATTATGTTGTTTAGATTTTGTTTCACAATAGATTAAATAGGACTATGGATTAAGGCTTTTAATGTCAATGGCCATTCTAAGCTGAATGTGCCTGCTCTCGTCAGATCGCAGAAGTTACACAGCTTAAGGCCTCGTTAGTACCAGTGTGGGAGACTGTCTGGGAATCCGTGGTGCGGTTAACTTTTTATTATGTCGTTTAGATTTTGTTTCACAATCGATTAAAAAGGACTATGGATTAAAGCATTTGATGTCAATGGCCATTCTAAGCTGAATGTGCCTGCTCTCGTTAGATCGCAGAAATTACACAGCTTAACGCCTCGCTAGTACCAGTGTGGGAGACTGTCTGGGAATCCGTGGTGTGGTTGACTTTTTATTATGTCGTTTAGATTTTGTTTCACAATAGATTAAATAGGACTATGGATTAAAGGATTTAACGTCAATGGCCATTCTAAGCTGAATGTGCCTGCTCTGGTCAGAACGCAGAAGTTACACAGCTTAACACCTCGCTAGTACCAGTGTGGGAGACTGTCTGGGAATCCGTGGTGCGGTTGACTTTTTATTATGTCGTTTAGATTTTGTTTCACAATAGATTAAATAGGACTATGGATTAAAGCATTTAACGTCAATGGCCATTCTAAGCTGAATGTGCCTGCTCTCGTCAGATCGCAGAAGTTACACAGCTTAAGGCCTCGCTAGTACCAGTGTGGGAGACTGTCTGGGAATCCGTGGTGCGGTAGAATTTTTATTATGTCGTTTAGATTTTGTTTCACAATCGATTAAAAGGGACTATGGATTAAAGCATTTAATGTCAATGGCCATTCTAAGCTGAATGTCCCTGCACTCGTCAGATTGCAGAAGTTACACAGCTTAAGGCCTCGCTAGTACCAGTGTGGGAGACTGTCTGGGAATCCGTGGTGCGGTTGACTTTTTATTATGTCGTTTAGATTTTGTTTCACAATCGATTAAAAAGGACTATGGATTAAAGCATTTAATGTCAATGGCCATTCTAAGCTGAATGTGCCTGCTCTCGTCAGATCGCAGAAGTTACACAGCTTAAGGCCTCGCTAGTACCAGTGTGGGAGACTGTCTGGGAATCCGTGGTGCGGTTGACTTTTTATTATGTCGTTTAGATTTTGTTTCACAATCGATTAAAAAGGACTATGGATTAAAGCATCTAATGTCAATGGCCATTCTAAGCTGAATGTGCCTGCTCTCGTCAGATCGCAGAAGTTACACAGCTTAAGGCCTCGCTAGTACCAGTGTGGGAGACTGTCTGGGAATCCGTGGTGCGGTTGACTTTTTATTATGTCGTTTAGATTTTGTTTCACAAACGATTAAAAAGGACTATGGATTAAAGCATTTAACGTCAATGGCCATTCTAAGCTGAATGTGCCTGTTCTCGTCAGATCGCAGAAGTTACACAGCTTAAGGCCTTGCTAGTACTAGTGTGGGAGACTGTCTGGGAATCCATGGTGCGGTTGCCTTTTTATTATGTCGTTTAGATTTTGTTTCACAATAGATTAAATAGGACTATGGATTAAAGCATTTAACGTCAATGGCCATTCTAAGCTGAATGTGCCTGCTCTCGTCAGATCGCAGAAGTTACACAGCTTAAGGCCTCGCTAGTACCAGTGTGGGAGACTGTCTGGGAATCCGTGGTGCAGTTGACTTTTTATTATGTCGTTTAGATTTTGTTTCACAATCGATTAAAAAGGACTATGGATTAAAGCATTTAATGTCAATGGCAATTCTAAGCTTAATGTCCCTGCTCTCGTCAGATTGCAGAAGTTACACAGCTTAAGGCCTCGCTAGTACCAGTGTGGGAGACTGTCTGGGAATCCGTGGTGCGGTTGAATTTTTATTATGTCGTTTAGATTTTGTTTCACAATCGATTAAAAAGGACTATGGATTAAAGCATTTTTTGATGTCAATGGCCATTCTAAGCTGAATGTGCCTGCTCTCGTCAGATCACAGAAGTTACACAGCTTAAGGCCTCGCTAGTACCAGTGTGGGAGACTGTCTGGGAATCCGTGGTGCGGTTGACTTTTTATTATGTCGTTTAGATTTTGTTTCACAATCGATTAAAAAGGACTATGGATTAAAGCATTTAATGTCAATGGCCATTCTAAGCTGAATGTGCCTGCTCTCGTCAGATCGCAGAAGTTACACAGCTTAAGGCCTCGGTAGTACTAGTGTGGGAGACTGTCTGGGAATCCGTGGTGCGGTTGACTTTTTATTATGTCGTTTAGATTTTGTTTCACAATCGATTAAAAAGGACTATGGATTAAAGAATTTAATGTCAATGGCCATTCTAAGCTGCATGTGCCTGCTCTCGTCAGATCGCAGAAGTTACACAGCTTAAGGCCTCGCTAGTACCAGTGTGGGAGACTGTCTGGGAATCCGTGGTGTGGTTGACTTTTTATTATGTCGTTTAGATTTTGTTTCACAATAGATTAAATAGGACTATAGATTAAAGCATTTAACGTCAATGGCCATTCTAAGCTGAATGTGCCTGCCCTCGTCAGAACGCAGAAGTTACACAGCTTAAGGCCTCGCTAGTACCAGTGTGGGAGACTGTCTGGGAATCCGTGGTGCGGTTGAATTTTTATTATGTCGTTTAGATTTTGTTTCACAATCGATTAAAAAGGACTATGGATTATAGCATTTAATGTCAATGGCCATTCTAAGCTGAATGTCCCTGCTCTCGTCAGATCGCAGAAGTTACACAGCTTAAGGCATCGCTAGTTCCAGTGTGGGAGACTGTCTGGGAATCCGTGGTGCGGTTGACTTTTTATTATGTTGTTTAGATTTTGTTTCACAATAGATTAAATAGGACTATGGATTAAGGTTTTTAATGTCAATGGCCATTCTAAGCTGAATCTGCCTGCTATCGTCAGATCGCAGAAGTTACACAGCTTATGGCCTTGCTTGTACCAGTGTGGGAGACTGTCTGCGAATCTGTGGTGCGGTTGACTTTTTATTATGTCGTTTAGATTTTGTTTCACAATCGATTAAAAAGGACTATGGATTAAAGCATTTAATGTCAATGGCCATTCTAAGCTGAATGTGCCTGCTCTCGTTAGATCGCTGAAGTTACACAGCTTAACGCCTCGCTAGTACCAGTGTGGGAGACTGTCTGGGAATCCGTGGTGCGGTTGAATTTTTATTATGTCGTTTAGATTTTGTTTCACAATCGATTAAAAAGGACTATGGATTAAATCATTTAATGTCAATGGCCCTTCTAAGCTGAATGTCCCTGCTCTCGTCAGATCGCAGAAGTTACACAGCTTAAGGCCTTGCTAGTACCAGTGTGGGAGACTGTCTGGGAATCCGTGGTGCGGTTGACTTTTTATTATGTCGTTTAGATTTTGTTTCACAATAGATTAAATAGGACTATGGATTAAGGCTTTTAATGTCAATGGCCATTCTAAGCTGAATGTCCCTGCTCTCGTCAGATCGCAGAAGTTACACAGCTTAAGGCCTCGCTAGTACCAGTGTGGGAGACTGTCTGGGAATCCGTGGTGCGGTTGACTTTTTATTATGTTGTTTAGATTTTGTTTCACAATAGATTAAATAGGACTATGGATTAAGGCTTTTAATGTCAATGGCCATTCTAAGCTGAATGTGCCTGCTATCGTCAGATCGCAGAAGTTACACAGCTTATGGCCTCGCTAGTACCAGTGTGGGAGACTGTCTGGGAATCCGTGGTGCGGTTGACTTTTTATTATGTCGTTTAGATTTTGTTTCACAATAGATTAAATAGGACTATGGATTAAAGCATTTGATGTCAATGGCCATTCTAAGCTGAGTGTCCCTGCTCTTGTCAGATCGCAGAAGTTACACAGCTTAAGGCCTCGCTAGTACCAGTGTGGGAGACTGTCTGGGAATCCGTGGTGTGGTTGACTTTTTATTATGTCGTTTAGATTTTGTTTCACAATAGATTAAATAGGACTATAGATTAAAGCATTTAACGTCAATGGCCATTCTAAGCTGAATGTGCCTGCCCTCGTCAGAACGCAGAAGTTACACAGCTTAAGGCCTCGCTAGTACCAGTGTGGGAGACTGTCTGGGAATCCGTGGTGCGGTTGAATTTTTATTATGTCGTTTAGATTTTGTTTCACAATCGATTAAAAAGGACTATGGATTATAGCATTTAATGTCAATGGCCATTCTAAGCTGAATGTCCCTGCTCTCGTCAGATCGCAGAAGTTACACAGCTTAAGGCATCGCTAGTTCCAGTGTGGGAGACTGTCTGGGAATCCGTGGTGCGGTTGACTTTTTATTATGTTGTTTAGATTTTGTTTCACAATAGATTAAATAGGACTATGGATTAAGGTTTTTAATGTCAATGGCCATTCTAAGCTGAATGTGCCTGCTATCGTCAGATCGCAGAAGTTACACAGCTTATGGCCTTGCTTGTACCAGTGTGGGAGACTGTCTGCGAATCTGTGGTGCGGTTGACTTTTTATTATGTCGTTTAGATTTTGTTTCACAATCGATTAAAAAGGACTATGGATTAAAGCATTTAATGTCAATGGCCATTCTAAGCTGAATGTGCCTGCTCTCGTTAGATCGCTGAAGTTACACAGCTTAACGCCTCGCTAGTACCAGTGTGGGAGACTGTCTGGGAATCCGTGGTGCGGTTGAATTTTTATTATGTCTTTTAGATTTTGTTTCACAATCGATTAAAAAGGACTATGGATTAAATCATTTAATGTCAATGGCCCTTCTAAGCTGAATGTCCCTGCTCTCGTCAGATCGCAGAAGTTACACAGCTTAAGGCCTCGCTAGTACCAGTGTGGGAGACTGTCTGGGAATCCGTGGTGCGGTTGACTCTTTATTATGTTGTTTAGATTTTGTTTCACAATAGATTAAATAGGACTATGGATTAAGGCTTTTAATGTCAATGGCCATTCTAAACTGAATGTGCTTGCTCTCGTCAGATCGCAGAAGTTACACAGCTTAAGGCCTCGCTAGTACCAGTGTGGGAGACTGTCTGGGAATCCGTGGTGCGGTTGACTTTTTATTATGTTGTTTAGATTCTGTTTCACAATAGATTAAATAGGACTATGGATTAAGGCTTTTAATGTCAATGGCCATTCTAAGCTGAATGTGCCTGCTATCGTCAGATCGCAGAAGTTACACAGCTTATGGCCTTGCTAGTACCAGTGTGGGAGACTGTCTGGGAATCCGTGGTGCGGTTGACTTTTTATTATGTCGTTTAGATTTTGTTTCACAATAGATTAAATAGGACTATGGATTAAAGCATTTGATGTCAATGGCAATTCTAAGCCGAATGTCCCTGCTCTCGTCAGATCGCAGAAGTTACACAGCTTAAGGCCTCGCTAGTACCAGTGTGGGAGACTGTCTGGGAATCCGTGGTGCGGTTGACTTTTTATTATGTTGTTTAGATTTTGTTTCACAATAGATTAAATAGGACTATGGATTAAGGCTTTTAATGTCAATGGCCATTCTAAGCTGAATGTCCCTGCTCTCGTCAGATCGCAGAAGTTACACAGCTTAAGGCCTCGCTAGTACCAGTGTGGGAGACTGTCTGGGAATCCGTGGTGCGGTTGAATTTTTATTATGTCGTTTAGATTTTGTTTCACAATCGATTAAAAAGGACTATGGATTAAAGCATTTAATGTCAATGGCCATTCTAAGCTGAGTGTCCCTGCTCTTGTCAGATCGCAGAAGTTACACAGCTTAAGGCCTCGCTAGTACCAGTGTGGGAAAAAGTGTCTGGGAATCCGTGGTGCGGTTGACTTTTTATTATGTTGTTTAGATTTTGTTTCACAATAGATTAAATAGGACTATGGATTAAGGCTTTTAATGTCAATGGCCATTCTAAGCTGAATGTGCCTGCTCTCGTCAGATCGCAGAAGTTACACTGCTTAAGGCCTCGCTAGTACCAGTGTGGGAGACTGTCTGGGAATCCGTGGTGCGGTTGACTTTTTATTATGTCGTTTAGATTTTGTTTCACAATCGATTAAAAAGGACTATGGATTAAAGCATTTAATGTCAATGGCCATTCTAAGATGAATGTGCCTGCTCTCGTTAGATCGCAGAAGTTACACAGCTTAACGTCTCGCTAGTACCAGTGTGGGAGACTGTCTGGGAATCCGTGGTGCGGTTGACATTTTATTATGTCGTTTAGATTTTGTTTCACAATAGATTAAATAGGACTATGGATTAAAGGATTTAATGTCAATGGCCATTCTAAGCTGAATGTGCCTGCTCTCGTCAGATCGCAGAAGTTACACAGCTTAAGTCCTCGCTAGTACCAGTGTGGGAATCCGTGGTGCGGTTGAATTTTTATTATGTCGTTTAGATTTTGTTTCACAATCGATTAAAAAGGACTATGGATTAAAGCATTTAATGTCAATGGCCATTCTAAGCTGAATGTCCCTGCTCTCGTCAGATCGCAGAAGTTACACAGCTTTAAGGCCTCGCTAGTACCAGTGTGGGAGACTGTCTGGGAATCCGTGGTGCGGTTGACTTTTTATAATGTCGTTTAGATTTTGTTTCACAATAGATTAAATAGGACTATGGATTAAAGCATTTAACGTCAATGGCCATTCTAAGCTGAATGTGCCTGCTCTCGTCAGATCGCAGAAGTTACACAGCTTAAGGCCTCGCTAGTACCAGTGTGGGAGACTGTCTGGGAATCCGTGGTGCGGTTAAATTTTTATTATGTCGTTTAGATTTTGTTTCACAATCGATTAAAAAGGACTATGGATTAAAGCATTTAATGTCAATGGCAATTCTAAGCTGAATGTGCCTGCTCTCGTCAGATCGCAGAAGTTACACAGCTTAAGGCCTCGGTAGTACTAGTGTGGGAGACTGTCTGGGAATCTGTGGTGCGGTTGACTTTTTATTATGTCGTTTAGATTTTGTTTCACAATCGATTAAAAAGGACTATGGATTAAAGCATTTTTTGATGTCAATGGCCATTCTAAGCTGAATGTGAATGCTCTCGTCAGATCGCAGAAGTTACACAGCTTAAGGCCTCGCTAGTACCAGTGTGGGAGACTGTCTGGGAATCCGTGGTGCGTTTGACTTTTTATTATGTCGTTTAGATTTGTTTCACAATCGATTAAAAAGGACTATGGATTAACGCATTTAATGCCAATGGCCATTCTAAGCTGAATGTGCCTGCTCTCGTTAGATCGCAGAAGTTACACAGCTTAACGCCTCGCTAGTACTAGTGTGGGAGACTGTCTGGGAATCCGTGGTGCGGTTGACTTTTTATTATGTCGTTTAGATTTTGTTTCACAATAGATTAAATAGGACTATGGATTAAAGCATTTAACGTCAATGGCCATTCTAAGCTGAATGTCCCTGCTCTCGTCAGATCGCAGAAATTGCACAGCTTAAGGCCTCGCTAGTACAAGTGTGGGAGACTGTCTGGGAATCCGTGGTGCGGTTGACTTTTTATTATGTTGTTTAGGTTTTGTTTCACAATAGATTAAATAGGACTATGGATTAAGGCTTTTAATGTCAATGGACATTCTAAGCTGAATGTGCCTGCTCTCGTTAGATCGCTGAAGTTACACAGCTTAACGCCTCGCTAGTACCAATGTGGGAGACTGTCTGGGAATCCGTGGTGCGGTTGAATTTTTATTATGTCGTTTAGATTTTGTTTCACAATCGATTAAAAAGGACTATGGATTAAATCATTTAATGTCAATGGCCATTCTAAGCTGAATGTCCCTGCTCTCGTCAGATCGCAGAAGTTACACAGCTTAAGGCCTCGCTAGTACCAGTGTGGGAATCCGTGGTGCGGTTGACTTTTTATTATGTCGTTTTGATTTTGTTTCACAATAGATTAAATAGGACTATGGATTAAAGCATTTAACGTCAATGGCCATTCTAAGCTGAATGTGCCTGCTCTCGTCAGAACGCAGAAGTTACACAGCTTAAGGCCTCACTAGTACCATTGTGGGAGACTGTCTGGGAATCCGTGGTGTGGTTGAATTTTTATTATGTCGTTTAGATTTTGTTTCACAATCGATTAAAAAGGACTATGGATTAAAGCATTTAATGTCAATGCCCATTCTAAGCTGAATGTCCCTGCTCTCGTCAGATCGCAGAAGTTACACAGCTTAAGGCCTCGCTAGTACCGGTGTGGGAGACTGTCTGGGAATCCGTGGTGCGGTTGACTTTTTATAATGTCGTTTAGATTTTGTTTCACAATAGATTAAATAGGACTATGGATTAAAGCGTTTAACGTCAATGGCCATTCTAAGCTGAATGTGCCTGCTCTCGTCAGATCGCAGAAGTTACACAGCTTAAGGCCTCGCTAGTACCAGTGTGGGAGACTGTCTGGGAATCCGTGGTGCGGTTAAATTTTTATTATGTCGTTTAGATTTTGTTTCACAATCGATTAAAAAGGACTATGGATTAAAGCATTTAATGTCAATGGCAATTCTAAGCTTAATGTCCCTGCTCTCGTCAGATTGCAGAAGTTACACAGCTTAAGGCCTCGCTAGTACCAGTGTGGGAGACTGTCTGGGAATCCGTGGTGCAGTTGACTTTTTATTATGTCGTTTAGATTTTGTTTCACAATCGATTAAAAAGGACTATGGATTAAAGCATTTAATGTCAATGCCATTCTAAGCTGCATGTGCCTGCTCTCGTCAGATCGCAGAAGTTACACAGCTTAAGGCCTCGGTAGTACCAGTGTGGGAGACTGTCTGGGAATCCGTGGTGCGGTTGACTTTTCATTATGTCGTTTAGATTTTGTTTCACAATAGATTAAATAGGACTATAGATTAAAGCATTTAACGTCAATGGCCATTCTTAGCTGAATGTGCCTGCTCTCGTCAGAACGCAGAAGTTACACAGCTTAAGGCCTCGCTAGTACCAGTGTGGGAGACTGTCTGGGAATCCGTGGTGCGGTTGAATTTTTATTATGTCGTTTAGATTTTGTTTCACAATCGATTAAAAAGGACTATGGAATATAACATTTAATGTCAATGGCCATTCTAAGCTGAATGTCCCTGCTCTCGTCAGATTGCAGAAGTTACACAGCTTAAGGCCTCGCTAGTACCAGTGTGGGAGACTGTCTGGGAATCCGTCGTGCGGTTGACTTTTTATTATGTTGTTTAGATTTTGTTTCACAATAGATTAAATAGGACTATGGATTAAGGTTTTTAATGTCAATGGCCATTCTAAGCTGAATGTGCCTGCTATCGTCAGATCGCAGAAGTTACACAGTTTATGGCCTTGCTAGTATTAGTGTGGGAGACTGTCTGGGAATCCGTGGTGCGGTTGACTTTTTATTATGTCGTTTAGATTTTGTTTCACAATCGATTAAAAAGGACTATGGATTAAAGCATTTAATGTCAATGGCCATTCTAAGCTGAATGTGCCTGCTCTCGTTAGATCGCTGAAGTTACACAGCTTAACGCCTCGCTAGTACCAGTGTGGGAGACTGTCTGGGAATCCGTGGTGCGGTTGAATTTTTATTATGTAGTTTAGATTTTGTTTCACAATCGATTAAAAAGGACTATGGATTAAATCATTTAATGTCAATGGCCATTCTAAGCTGAATGTGCCTTCTCTCGTCAGATCACAGAAGTTACACAGCTTAAGGCCTCGCTAGTACCAGTGTGGGAGACTGTCTGGGAATCCGTGGTGCGGTTGACTTTTTATTATGTCGTTTAGATTTTGTTTCACAATAGATTAAATAGGACTATAGATTAAAGCATTTAACGTCAATGGCCATTCTAAGCTGAATGTGCCTGCTCTCGTCAGAACGCAGAAGTTACACAGCTTAAGGCCTCGCTAGTACCAGTGTGGGAGACTGTCTGGGAATCCGTGGTGCGGTTGAATTTTTATTATGTCGTTTAGATTTTGTTTCACAATCGATTAAAAAGGACTATGGATTATAGCATTTAATGTCAATGGCCATTCTAAGCTGAATGTCCCTGCTCTCGTCAGATCGCAGAAGTTACACAGCTTAAGGCCTCGCTAGTACCAGTGTGGGAGACTGTCTGGGAATCCGTGGTGCGGTTGACTTTTTATTATGTTGTTTAGATTTTGTTTCACAATAGATTAAATAGGACTATGGATTAAGGTTTTTAATGTCAATGGCCATTCTAAGATGAATGTGCCTGCTATCGTCAGATCGCAGAAGTTACACAGCTTATGGCCTTGCTTGTACCAGTGTGGGAGACTGTCTGCGAATCCGTGGTGCGGTTGACTTTTTATTATGTCGTTTAGATTTTGTTTCACAATCGATTAAAAAGGACTATGGATTAAATCATTTAATGTCAATGGCCCTTCTAAGCTGAATGTCCCTGCTCTCGTCACATCGCAGAAGTTACACAGCTTAAGGCCTCGCTAGTACCAGTGTGGGAGACTGTCTGGGAATCCGTGGTGCGGTTGACTTTTTTTTATGTTGTTTAGATTTTGTTTCACAATAGATTAAATAGGACTATGGATTAAGGCTTTTAATGTCAATGGCCATTCTAAGCTGAATGTGCCTGCTCTCGTCAGATCGCAGAAGTTACACAGCTTAAGGCCTCGCTAGTACCAGTGTGGGAGACTGTCTGGGAATCCGTGGTGCGGTTGACTTTTTATTATGTTGTTTAGATTCTGTTTCACAATAGATTAAATAGGACTATGGATTAAGGCTTTTAATGTCAATGGCCATTCTAAGCTGAATGTGCCTGCTATCGTCAGATCGCAGAAGTTACACAGCTTATGGCTTTGCTAGTACCAGTGTGGGAGACTGTCTGGGAATCCGTGGTGCGGTTGACTTTTTATTATGTCGTTTAGATTTTGTTTCACAATAGATTAAATAGGACTATGGATTAAAGCATTTGACGTCAATGGCAGTTCTAAGCCGAATGTCCCTGCTCTCGTCAGATCGCAGAAGTTACACAGCTTAAGGCCTCGCTAGTACCAGTGTGGGAGACTGTCTGGGAATCCGTGGTGCGGTTGACTTTTTATTATGTTGTTTAGATTTTGTTTCACAATAGATTAAATAGGACTATGGATTAAGGCTTTTAATGTCAATGGCCATTTTAAGCTGAATGTCCCTGCTCTCGTCAGATCGCAGAAGTTACACAGCTTAAGGCCTCGCTAGTACCAGTGTGGGAGACTGTCTGGGAATCCGTGGTGCGGTTGAATTTTTATTATGTCGTTTAGATTTTGTTTCACAATCGATTAAAAAGGACTATGTATTAAAGCATTTAATGTCAATGGCCATTCTAAGCTGAGTGTCCCTGCTCTTGTCAGATCGCAGAAGTTACACAGCTTAAGGCCTCGCTAGTACCAGTGTGGGAAAAAGTGTCTGGGAATCCGTGGTGCGGTTGACTTTTTATTATGTTGTTTAGATTTTGTTTCACAATAGATTAAATAGGACTATGGATTAAGGCTTTTAATGTCAATGGCCATTCTAAGCTGAATGTGCCTGCTCTCGTCAGATCGCAGAAGTTACACAGCTTAAGGCCTTGCTAGTACCAGTGTGGGAGACTGTCTGGGAATCCGTGGTGCGGTTGACATTTTATTATGTTGTTTAGATTTTGTTTCACAATAGATTAAATAGGACTATGGATTAAAGGATTTAATGTCAATGGCCATTCTAAGCTGAATGTGCCTGCTCTCGTCAGATCGCAGAAGTTACACAGCTTAAGTCCTCGATAGTACCAGTGTGGGAATCCGTGGTGCGGTTGAATTTTTATTATGTCGTTTAGATTTTGTTTCACAATCGATTAAAAAGGACTATGGATTAAAGCATTTAATGTCAATGGCCATTCTAAGCTGAATGTCCCTGCTCTCGTCAGATCGCAGAAGTTACACAGCTTTAAGGCCTCGCTAGTACCAGTGTGGGAGACTGTCTGGGAATCCATGGTGCGGTTGTCTTTTTATTATGTCGTTTAGATATTGTTTCACAATCGATTAAAAAGGACTATGGATTAAAGGATTTAATGTCAATGGCCATTCTAAGCTGAATGTGCCTGCTCTCGTCAGATCGCAGAAGTTACACAGCTTAAGGCCTCGCTAGTACCAGTGTGGGAGACTGTCTGGGAATCCGTGGTGCGGTTGACTTTTTATTATGTCGTTTAGATTTTGTTTCACAATCGATTAAAAAGGACTATGGATTAAAGCATTTAATGTTAATGGCCATTCTAAGCTGAATGTGCCTGCTCTCGTTAGATCGCAGAAGTTAAACAGCTTAACGCCTCGCTAGTACCAGTGTGGGAGACTGTCTGGGAATCCGTGGTGCGGTTGACTTTTTATAATGTCGTTTAGATTTTGTTTCACAATAGATTAAATAGGACTATGGATTAAAGCATTTAACGTCAATGGCCATTCTAAGCTGAATGTGCCTGCTCTCGTCAGATCGCAGAAGTTACACAGCTTAAGGCCTCGCTAGTACCAGTGTGGGAGACTGTCTGGGAATCCGTGGTGCGGTTGAATTTTTATTATGTCGTTTAGATTTTGTTTCACAATCGATTAAAAAGGACTATGGATTATAGCATTTAATGTCAATGGCCATTCTAAGCTGAATGTCCCTGCTCTCGTCAGATTGCAGAAGTTACACAGCTTAAGGCATCGCTAGTTCCAGTGTGGGAGACTGTCTGGGAATCCGTGGTGCGGTTGACTTTTTATTATGTTGTTTAGATTTTGTTTCACAATAGATTAAATAGGACTATGGATTAAGGTTTTTAATGTCAATGGCCATTCTAAGCTGAATGTGCCTGCTATCGTCAGATCGCAGAAGTTACACAGCTTATGGCCTTGCTTGTACCAGTGTGGGAGACTGTCTGCGAATCTGTGGTGCGGTTGACTTTTTATTATGTCGTTTAGATTTTGTTTCACAATCGATTAAAAAGGACTATGGATTAAAGCATTTAATGTCAATGGCCATTCTAAGCTGAATGTGCCTGCTCTCGTTAGATCGCTGAAGTTACACAGCTTAACGCCTCGCTAGTACCAGTGTGGGAGACTGTCTGGGAATCCGTGGTGCGGTTGAATTTTTATTATGTCGTTTAGATTTTGTTTCACAATCGATTAAAAAGGACTATGGATTAAATCATTTAATGTCAATGGCCCTTCTAAGCTGAATGTCCCTGCTCTCGTCAGATCGCAGAAGTTACACAGCTTAAGGCCTCGCTAGTACCAGTGTGGGAGACTGTCTGGGAATCCGTTGTGCGGTTGACTTTTTATTATGTTGTTTAGATTTTGTTTCACAATAGATTAAATAGGACTATGGATTAAGGCTTTTAATGTCAATGGCCATTCTAAGCTGAATGTGCCTGCTCTCGTCAGATCGCAGAAGTTACACAGCTTAAGGCCTCGCTAGTACCAGTGTGGGAGACTGTCTGGGAATCCGTGGTGCGGTTGACTTTTTATTATGTTGTTTAGATTCTGTTTCACAATAGATTAAATAGGACTATGGATTAAGGCTTTTAATGTCAATGGCCATTCTAAGCTGAATGTGCCTGCTATCGTCAGATCGCAGAAGTTACACAGCTTATGGCCTTGCTAGTACCAGTGTGGGAGACTGTCTGGGAATCCGTGGTGCGGTTGACTTTTTATTATGTCGTTTAGATTTTGTTTCACAATAGATTAAATAGGACTATGGATTAAAGCATTTGATGTCAATGGCAATTCTAAGCCGAATGTCCCTGCTCTCGTCAGATCGCAGAAGTTACACAGCTTAAGGCCTCGCTAGTACCAGTGTGGGAGACTGTCTGGGAATCCGTGGTGCGGTTGACTTTTTATTATGTTGTTTAGATTTTGTTTCACAATAGATTAAATAGGACTATGGATTAAGGCTTTTAATGTCAATGGCCATTCTAAGCTGAATGTCCCTGCTCTCGTCAGATCGCAGAAGTTACACAGCTTAAGGCCTCGCTAGTACCAGTGTGGGAGACTGTCTGGGAATCCGTGGTGCGGTTGAATTTTTATTATGTCGTTTAGATTTTGTTTCACAATCGATTAAAAAGGACTATGGATTAAAGCATTTACTGTCAATGGCCATTCTAAGCTGAGTGTCCCTGCTCTTGTCAGATCGCAGAAGTTACACAGCTTAAGGCCTCGCTAGTACCAGTGTGGGAAAAAGTGTCTGGGAATCCGTGGTGCGGTTGACTTTTTATTATGTTGTTTAGATTTTGTTTCACAATAGATTAAATAGGACTATGGATTAAGGCTTTTAATGTCAATGGCCATTCTAAGCTGAATGTGCCTGCTCTCGTCAGATCGCAGAAGTTACACTGCTTAAGGCCTCGCTAGTACCAGTGTGGGAGACTGTCTGGGAATCCGTGGTGCGGTTGACTTTTTATTATGTCGTTTAGATTTTGTTTCACAATCGATTAAAAAGGACTATGGATTAAAGCATTTAATGTCAATGGCCATTCTAAGATGAATGTGCCTGCTCTCGTTAGATCGCAGAAGTTACACAGCTTAACGTCTCGCTAGTACCAGTGTGGGAGACTGTCTGGGAATCCGTGGTGCGGTTGACATTTTATTATGTCGTTTAGATTTTGTTTCACAATAGATTAAATAGGACTATGGATTAAAGGATTTAATGTCAATGGCCATTCTAAGCTGAATGTGCCTGCTCTCGTCAGATCGCAGAAGTTACACAGCTTAAGTCCTCGCTAGTACCAGTGTGGGAATCCGTGGTGCGGTTGAATTTTTATTATGTCGTTTAGATTTTGTTTCACAATCGATTAAAAAGGACTATGGATTAAAGCATTTAATGTCAATGGCCATTCTAAGCTGAATGTCCCTGCTCTCGTCAGATCGCAGAAGTTACACAGCTTTAAGGCCTCGCTAGTACCAGTGTGGGAATCCATGGTGCGGTTGACTTTTTATTATGTCGTTTAGATTTTGTTTCACAATCGATTAAAAAGGACTATGGATTAAAGGATTTAAGGATTTAATGTCAATGGCCATTCTAAGCTGAATGTGCCTGCTCTCGTCAGATCGCAGAAGTTACACAGCTTAAGGCCTCGCTAGTACCAGTGTGGGAGACTGTCTGGGAATCCGTGGTGCGGTTGACTTTTTATTATGTCGTTTAGATTTGGTTTCACAATCGATTAAAAAGGACTATGGATTAAAGCATTTAATGTTAATGGCCATTCTAAGATAAATGTGCCTGCTCTCGTTAGATCGCAGAAGTTAAACAGCTTAACGCCTCGCTAGTACCAGTGTGGGAGACTGTCTGGGAATCCGTGGTGCGGTTGACTTTTTATAATGTCGTTTAGATTTTGTTTCACAATAGATTAAATAGGACTATGGATTAAAGCATTTAACGTCAATGGCCATTCTAAGCTGAATGTGCCTGCTCTCGTCAGATCGCAGAAGTTACACAGCTTAAGGCCTCGCTAGTACCAGTGTGGGAGACTGTCTGGGAATCCGTGGTGCAGTTGACTTTTTATTATGTCGTTTAGATTTTGTTTCACAATCGATTAAAAAGGACTATGGATTAAAGCATTTAATGTCAATGGCAATTCTAAGCTTAATGTCCCTGCTCTCGTCAGATTGCAGAAGTTACACAGCTTAAGGCCTCGCTAGTACCAGTGTGGGAGACTGTCTGGGAATCCGTGGTGCAGTTGACTTTTTATTATGTCGTTTAGATTTTGTTTCACAATCGATTAAAAAGGACTATGGATTAAAGCATTTTTTGATGTCAATGGCCATTCTAAGCTGAATGTGAATGCTCTCGTCAGATCGCAGAAGTTACACAGCTTAAGGCCTCGCTAGTACCAGTGTGGGAGACTGTCTGGGAATCCGTGGTGCGTTTGACTTTTTATTATGTCGTTTAGATTTGTTTCACAATCGATTAAAAAGGACTATGGATTAACGCATTTAATGCCAATGGCCATTCTAAGCTGAATGTGCCTGCTCTCGTTAGATCGCAGAAGTTACACAGCTTAACGCCTCGCTAGTACTAGTGTGGGAGACTGTCTGGGAATCCGTGGTGCGGTTGACTTTTTATTATGTCGTTTAGATTTTGTTTCACAATAGATTAAATAGGACTATGGATTAAAGCATTTAACGTCAATGGCCATTCTAAGCTGAATGTCCCTGCTCTCGTCAGATCGCAGAAATTGCACAGCTTAAGGCCTCGCTAGTACAAGTGTGGGAGACTGTCTGGGAATCCGTGGTGCGGTTGACTTTTTATGTTGTTTAGATTTTGTTTCACAATAGATTAAATAGGACTATGGATTAAGGCTTTTAATGTCAATGGACATTCTAAACTGAATGTACCTGCTATCGTCAGATCGCAGAAGTTACACAGTTTATGGCCTTGCTAGTACCAGTGTGGTAGACTGTCTGGGAATCCGTGGTGCGGTTGACTTTTTATTATGTCGTTTAGATTTTGTTTCACAATCGATTAAAAAGGACTATGGATTAAAGCATTTAATGTCTATGGCCATTCTAAGCTGAATGTGCCTGCTCTCGTTAGATCGCTGAAGTTACACAGCTTAACGCCTCGCTAGTACCAATGTGGGAGACTGTCTGGGAATCCGTGGTGCGGTTGAATTTTTATTATGTCGTTTAGATTTTGTTTCACAATCGATTAAAAAGGACTATAGATTAAATCATTTAATGTCAATGGCCATTCTAAGCTGAATGTCCCTGCTCTCGTCAGATCGCAGAAGTTACACAGCTTAAGGCCTCGCTAGTACCAGTGTGGGAATCCGTGGTGCGGTTGACTTTTTATTATGTCGTTTTGATTTTGTTTCACAATAGATTAAATAGGACTATGGATTAAAGCATTTAACGTCAATGGCCATTCAAAGCTGAATGTGCCTGCTCTCGTCAGAACGCAGAAGTTACACAGCTTAAGTCCTCACTAGTACCATTGTGGGAGACTGTCTGGGAATCCGTGGTGTGGTTGAATTTTCATTATGTCGTTTAGATTTTGTTTCACAATCGATTAAAAAGGACTATGGATT